>NC_091456.1:99833664-99844063 GCF_027789765.1 Dendropsophus ebraccatus
GCCAATGGTAGCTACGACAACCAGATGCCTTCCTGAAAAATAAATAAAGGGTTTATTACAGGCATTTTATGAATTTGTAATTGGGTTTATTAGCCGAAAAATGCATTTTAGGAACTTTGTAATTGGATTTATTAGCGAAAAATGTATTTTTTTTATCATGAAAAGCAGCTTGAAGCTTCTCCCCCTGTTCTTCATGGTTGTTTATGGAGAGGGGCGGAAGTGGAGGGAGATGAGGCACAAACAGGACAACAACGAGTCATTTACAGCTACATCACCGGGCTATCTCCTCTTAAAGGGGTAGTGCGGCGTAAGACAATTATCACATCATAACACACATTACAACGTTATACAACTTTGAAGGTATGTTATGTCTGTAAATGGCCCCCGTCACCCGTGTCCCACCACCCCACCCGTGTACCCGGAAGTGTGGTGCGCCTATACATAACTGTCACGTGCCGACTCGTCTCCGATCTTCAGTATGCAATGCTATTCGGTCGCCCTCTTTCAGAGTCATCAGACGCTCAGCCGCGATTGGTGTCTGAGCACAGTTTTGCTAGTCTGCGTGTCGTGCTCGGAGGGATTCGGCCGGGCCGTCCAAAGAACGACATCGCAGACTGAAGATCGGAGGACGAAGTCGGCACGTGACAGGTATGGATATAGCGCACCACACTCCGGATACAGGGTGGGGGTGGTGGGCACATGGGGAAGGGGGCCAATTCACAGAATAACATACATTACAAAGTTGTATAATTGTAATGTGTGTTTTACTGTGAATAATTGTTACCGCCGCACTACCCCTTAAGTCAGCACTGACCTCTCTGACCTCTGAATACAGCTTTCATGTAGCTCCCCTTTGTTCTCTGCTCTCTGCTAGAGACTAATCTCCCTCCTTCCTCCTCCCCCCCTCCCCTCTTCATAGAACAGACAGGGGCACGTCTGATGCAACAAGACACAATTTCCTGATAATTTGCAGTAAATGGAAAAGAGAAGAGAGTGGGGGGTCCTGGGAAAAGGCTTTTTGAATGCAGATTCAAATGCAAGTTTTCTAAAACCGCCTGGATTACTAATTTCTGCAAAAAAAAAAAAAAAAATATGGCAGTGACTCTTTAACCCCTCGATGACCCTGGGCGTACCCGTACGTCCTGGGCTGCCTAGGGGGACGCTGCGGTCCTGGGTGCCGCTTGTACACTTAGTGGCACATGTGGGTTTCTAGATGAAAAAATGCAAGTGCTAAGGCCTTTTAAGCACAAGGAGGAAAAAACGAAACCGCTAAAATTTAAATTGGCCCGGTCCTCTAAGGGTTAAGGACAGAGCCAATTTTCGTTTTTTCCTCCTTGTGTTTAAAAGGCCATAGCACTTGTATTTTTTCACCTATAAACTCACATGAGCCCTTATTTTTTGCGTCACTAATTGTAATTTGCAATAGCAGACTTAATTTTTGCATAAAATACGCTATGAAACCAGAAAAAAATTACATGCGCGGTGAAATAAAAAAAAAACACAATTCTTTTTCTTTGGGGGTTTTCGTTTTTACGCCGTTTGTCCTATGGAAAAACTGACGTTATACATGTTCCTCAAGTCGGTATGATTAAAACGATATGCAACTTGCATAATTTTTATATTATCTGATGGCTTTTAAAAAATAAAACCCTCTATAGAAAAAAAAAAACGATCCTTAAAATCGCTCTATTCCCAGGCTTATAACACTTTTATCCTTTGGTCTATGGGGCTGTGTGAGGTGTCATTTTTGCACCATGATGTTTACTTTCTATCGGTATCTTGATTGCATATTTGCGACTTTTTGATCGCTTTTCATTACAATGTTTCTGGATTTGATGCAACCAAAAATGCACAAATTTTGCACCGTGGCGGGTCTTGGCGCTTACGCCGTTTACCGTGCAAGATCAGGAATGTGATAAATTAATAGTTTGCGCGATTACGCACGCTGCGATACTAAACATGTTTATTTATTTTTATTCATAAAATAGGATACTGTGTTTTACATTTACACAGTACTTAGAAGTCCCTCTGGGGGACGTCTAATACAATTACACTGATCTCTCAAAGATCAGTGTAGCTGTATAACAAAGCACCAATCCATGAGATCAGTGCTCTATTGCTATGGTCTGCTGCAGACCATTGCAATAGAATACCGAGTCGGGATCAGCGTCATTCCGACGCTAAGGCCCGGCCTGGTAAGACCAGGGGATCCCCCCTCCGCGAATGCATCGTGCGGGGGGATCCCACCACTAGACACCAGGGATGGGCTGCAAATAACACTGTTAGATGCAGTTGTCATGTTTGACAGCTGCATCTAACGGTGTTAATTAGCGGGAACGGCGATGGGCCCGCTCCCGCTAATAGCTGCGTTCCCGTGCTGCAGATAGCAGTCAGGATCGCGGCAGTTTAGAGCGGAGTCACGGCGCGGCCCCCTCTGAACTTCTCTTGCGGACATTTGCCATACGGTTACAGCATATGTCCTTAAGAGGTTAATCCACCTAGCAACAGTCCTAGCAGATGCTGACTGACAATTAAGGATAGGTAATTGTTAAGACTTCCTCCACTCCCTGGTCCTATCCAAATAAGCAAGAAGGCACCTTCTAATATTAGGTATGTATGAAATCTATTCTCTCCCTCATTCTTGGTGTTTGGGTAGAAGAAGGGCAAAATTACCTCTCTGGAATAGTGAAAATCTGATACCACCTTATGCTGAGTTCACACGGAGTAAAACTCTGTGCTAAGCTTTACTCCAAAATCCAGCCTTCTCTGGGCGGACTAGTACATTCACAGGAGAGCCCATACACTTGCAAAAGGTCTTCCAAGTTCTCAGATAAATTTGTGATATGACCTTTCTACTGGCTAAAATGGTATCAATGACTGAATTAGAAAAACCTCTATCTAACAACAGTCGCCTCTCAACAGCCAGGCCATTAGATAAAGATTAATCAATGACGAGTGAAAAACTGGTCCCTGCGACAGGAGATCCGGCATCTTTGGAAGGACCCACGGCCTGGCTATTGAGAGGTTTCTGAGCCAAGCAAACCAGACTCTTTTAGGCCAAAAGGGTGCCACTACAATAACTCAGGCCTGGTCTTGCCTGATTTTCCTCAGCATCCTTAGGTCCGCCCACCCTTCCCTCCCTCTGCTTCCAGTGGTGTCCTGCGGAGCAAGGCCCACAGCACGGCTCCTCCTAGGCCCATATCAGACCCCAGCCGGCGACCACAAGTGTGCCCCATGACCACGCTGGCTCCCCAGAAGTACACCAAACGTGCATCAAACGTAAAGGGAGGTACGTCCATGTACCATTGCACAGAGCCCCCAAGAGCATCAGAACATGGAACTTCCTGGAACAAAGCCCTGATATGCTGCCACGTCCCGCCTGCAGGCCACCGCATACCCTAAAAGACCAGGAGGGGAGGGAGATCCGGCCAGCAATGGGGAACCAAAAGGCTCAGACTGCCAGGCAACTCTAACTTAAAGGGGCATTCCCCCAAAAATTATTTTTGCATTAATACGTTGCCCACCTGTAGCTTTACATCTTTCCAATATAAAGTTATTATGGATTCTGCACAGTTTTGCTGTTCTCTAGGTGCCCCCACCCCCACCGATTGCATAGAATCATCAGCTCTCAGTCCACTCCGACACGCTCCCTGCTCCTGGCCCCCACCCTCCGAGACGGCATCACGTGTCCTCAGTCTCTTCAATGGGCTGGGTTATCGCTTCTAACCCAGCACATTGAAAAGAGGGAGGACAGTGACACAGTGACAGCTGCTGCTGATCACTGCCTCCCTCTCTGAAAGCACCCCCCCAGCTCTAAACTGACGAGCGGTGGCCGCCCGCGGCACCCGACCCCCCCCCCCCCGCACCTGAACTGCTAAGCGCCCTGATAACCTGACAACCCCTCCCACCCCCAAACTGATGAGCGGCCACCCGCGGCACCCGACACCCCCCCCCCCCCCGCACCTGAACTGATGAGCGGCCGCCTGCGGCACCTGACACCCCCCCCCCCGCACCTGAACTGATGAGCGGCACCCGACACCCCAACCCCCCCACCTGCCCGCACCTGAGCTGATGAGCGAGCGGCCGCCCACGGCACCCGACACCCCCCCCCCCCCGCGCACCTGAACTGATGAGCGGCCGCCCGCGGCACCTGACACCCCCTCCCCCCCTCGCACCTGAACTGATGAGCGTCCGCCTGCGGCACCCGACACATCAACCCCCCCCACCCCCGAACTGATGAGTGGTGGCCGCCTGCGGCACCCAACACCCCCCCCCCCCCCGCACCTGGACCGCTGAGCAGTGGCCTGCCTGCGGCACCCGACACCCCCCCCCCCGCACCTGGACCGCTGAGCAGTGGCCGCCTGCGGCACCCGACACACCCCCCCCGCACCTGAACTGATGAACTATGCTGCTCATTCAGCTCATTCAGCTCTGCTAGGTCGCACACTCAACTCTGCTAGGTCGCACACTCAACTCTGCTAGGTCGCACACTCAACTCTGCTAGGTCGCACACTCAACTCTGCTAGGTCGCACACTCAACTCTGCTAGGTCGCACACTCAACTCTGCTAGGTCGCACACTCAACTCTGCTATGCCGCTCATTCAACTCTGCTATGCCGCTCATTCAACTCTGCTATGCCGCTCATTCAACTCTGCTATGCCGCTCATTCAACTCTGCTATGCCGCTCATTCAACTCTGCTATGCCGCTCATTCAACTCTGATATATCTACTGCATATTAGCTCTGCTACATCATGTACCAGTTAGACATAAGCATTGCATGATGAGAAATGTAGTTTTCTGTCCGGCGCCAGTTTTAAAAAACTTGTAACTATGAAACGGACGCAGCTAGAAAGACGGGAGACGGCTCAAAATACTCAGGGGGACTTGATGAGTAAGACAAGCTAGGTTTGGGATTTTTTTAGCTCTTGGGGGGAATACCCCTTTAAGGGTCTTAAAGGGGTATTCCCCCCAAGAGCTAAAAAAAATGTAATGCTCCCAACCTAGCTCGCCTTACTCACCAAGCCCCCTGAGTATTTTGAGACGTCTCCCATCTTTCTAGCTGCTGCCGTTCCTGAGTTACAACTTTTTCTAAAAACATGGTCTATATCCAGATAGGAAACTACATTTCCCATCATGCAATGCTTATGCCTGATGATGGTGAAGTAGCAGAGCTGAGACAATGAAGGAGACAGTGTAGAGATGGCTGTGTTGGTGTAGCAAAGCTGAGTTGGAAGTGACGGTGTAGCAGAGCTGAGTTGGCGGGGACGGTTGTAGCAAAGCTGAGTTGGCGGGGACGCGGGTGTAGCAAAGCTGAGTTGGCGGGGACGCCGGTTGTAGCAGAGCTGAGTTGGCGGGGACGCCGGTGTAGCAGAGCTGAGTTGGCGGGGACGCCGGTTGTAGCAGAGCTGAGTTGGCGGGGACACCGGTGTAGCAGAGCTGAGTTGGCGGGGACACCGGTGTAGCAGAGCTGAGTTGGCGGGGACACCGGTGTAGCAGAGCTGAGTTGGCGGGGACGCCGGTGTAGCAGAGCTGAGTTGGCGGTGACGCCGGTGTAGCAGAGCTGAGTTGGCGGGGACGCCGCTGTAGCAGAGCTGAGTTGGCGGGGACGCCGGTGTAGCAGAGCTGAGTTGGCGGGGACGCCGGTGTAGCAAAGCTGAGTTGGGGATGCCGGTGTAGCAGAGCTGAGTTGGCGGGGACGCCGGTGTAGCAGAGGTGAGTTGAGGATGCCGATGTAGCAGAGCTGAGTTGGCGGGGACGCCGCTGTAGCAGAGCTGAGTTGGCGGGGACGCCGGTGTAGCAGAGCTGAGTTGGCGGGGACGCCGGTGTAGCAGAGCTGAGTTGGGGATGCCGGTGTAGCAGAGCTGAGTTGGCGGGGACGCCGGTGTAGCAGAGGTGAGTTGGGGATGCCGATGTAGCAGAGCTGAGTTGTTGGTGATGCGGGCGATTGCGAGGGGCGGAGCTTGTCGCGGGGGGCGGAGCTTGTCGCGGGTGATCGCTGGGGGCGGAGCTAGTCGCGGGCGATTGCGGGGGGCGGAGCTTGCCGCGGGGGGGGGCCGCGGGTGAGTGCGGAGGCTATGCTGCGGGTGAGTAAGGGATGCCACGGGTGATGGGGGGGGGCGGTCGGTTGTGGGCCAGGGGGCTGTGTGCTGCGGGTGAGTAAGGGATGCCGCGGGTGGGCCAGGGGGCTGTGTGCTGCGGGTGAGTGCTGGACGGTGCGGGAGGCTCTGGACACGGGGTGAGCTCTGGGCTGGGGGTGACCAGGTGGCTGCTGTTAGAGAGGGATGCAGTCCCAGCTGCGCTGATCACTGTCTCCCTCTGTAACAGCAGCCACCGCATCAGTGTTCTCAGTCACTTCACTGTGCTGGGACTGAGGACACGTGATGCCGACACGGAGGGTGGGGGCCAGGAGCAGGGAGCGTGTCGGGTTGGACTGAGGTCTGATGATTCTATGCAATCCGTGGGGGTGAATGCAGCTGGATAACAGCAAAACTGTGCAGAATCCATTCTAACTTTATATTGGAAAGATGGAAAGCTACGGGTGGGCAGCGTATTAATGCAAAAATAATTTTGGGGCGAATACCCCTTTAAGGCTGGGTAATCCAAGAGTCCAGGTAACTCTGCATAGGCCGTATTTCATGCCATGGAGAGGCCATAGTACAGTGTAGGACTGCCCAGTTATGAGGCCACCGTAACGTGGTGAGGTAGTTTACACCATTTTCAAATGGTAACCAAGAGCCTCATTATTTTGTGGAAGTTTTTTTTGGCAGTTGGGGGCTGCTTTTAACTATTTTCATGTCTGTAGTGGGTCTATATCTTGCTATTGCGGTGAGCTGTTGCATTTTTTTGTGTTTGCAACTCTGCAATAGGACCGGATGCCCACAGTTCAGCTGATCCCTGGTGACTTAATGGAGGGTGCAGAGAAGCTACACCCTCCACATCCTCTTCTCAGAAGATCGGAAGCAGAACTGGAGTAGGGGGTTGGTCCTTTGGTCCTGCTTCTTTCAAAGCTAAAGTCTGGCGGATGGTTTCCTACCTCATGAGAAGGGGGATGGACGTTCTCCAGAGGTGCTGTCATAGGGTGAAAAGGGAAAACCGCTTTTATTTCTTCCTCTCTCTCAAACACACATGCAGCCTGCTGCAGCTATAGCACACTCAAGACAAACACACAATCTTCTCCCACAGAGAAAACGCATTGGGGACAGAATTTACTGCTACACTACTTATGGCTTCTTCTTCTTCTCTATATTAGGGTATGTTCACACTGAGCAAATGGGGCGGAATTCCGCAGCAGAGAATCCCACCTACTTCAGTGTCAGATGGCATCTCTATGGGAGGGCTCATAGAGAATTGACATTTAGAGCTCTCCATAGAGATGCCATCTGCCACTGAAGCAGGAGAGTTCTGCTGTGGAATTCTGCCCCATTTTCTCAGCGTGAACATACCCTTACACAGGATATCTTCATATTACACTGCTTTTTCATATACAATCATCCAGCAACAACACAACTCTCCTACTCTAAAGCCCTGAAATAAACACATTGGGGAGATTTATCAAACATGGTGTAAAGTGAAACTGGCTCAGTTGTCCCTAGCAACCAATCAGATTCCACCTTTCATTTTCCAAAGTCTGTGAGGAATGAAAGGTGGAATCTGATTGGTTGCTAGGGGCTACTGAGCCTGTTTCACTTTACACCATGTTTTTTTTTTTAAACAATATTTTATTAGTGGCTTATGTAATATTTGAACATACATATTGAAAATTCATTACATATTCAAAAAGAAAGTCGCTCACAGCAACAAAGGATTGTATGTTTACAATATCATTAACAGATACTATGAGCCTTTGTAATAACCTAAAAGACATATTATCATATACATACAACGTACGTCTTACCAAAAGCATAGGTAGAAAACAGTAATTTATAATATCACCTAAAACATGGTATAGATGTCAGATATTCAATATGCTACCAATAGAATGGAGAGAATTGTCTTTAAACAGAGAAAGGAAAAGCTTAAGATATTTGGAGTGCTCCCAGAGTTTCCTTTTGGGCGGCCATGCAATACCAATCAGTGTCCTTAAATTGATTAATGACAGAGTCTCTCTCTTCTATAGTAAAATCATGAATTAGAAATTGAGTCCATTTGGACAGTTTTTGTTGATTTTTCTTTGGTGCGCAATACATCCAAAAGTTCCCAATGAAAGATCTCCTTCAGAGCGGAGATTACCTCAGAAATTTCTGGTAGAGTATCCAGTATCCAGTGTCTTAATAAACATTTCAGGGAAACTAATAGAGTTAAATGAATTCCTTTCGAAGTAAGTAATTTAGGAGAGGGAGTAGTAGAGTCCTATATCAATAAATGAAAAAAGATAACTAAGAGGGAGAAGTGGTATGGCATGGCGCCCAAGTGGACAAAGATAGAGCCGCACAGAGTCCCCAAATTCCTGCACTCGCATGCAGGCCCAGGCACAATGAAACAAGTCTGCTTTAGGAAGTGAACATTTCGGGCAACTGTTTATGTGAGAAGTGTGGGAGTTGAAAAAGGAATATTAAAGGCATATATAGCCTTGTGTATAAAGCGGAAATGTATTTCACGTAGAACCACATTAGGAGTGGCAGAATGCAGTAGTTGAGATCCTCTGAATATTTGTGGGTCAGATCCTCTGAAAAAATTACGGAGGACCATTTTTAAAAAAAATGTGTCTAGATAAATTCTTTTGAGAGCGTGATCTAAGTTCTCCATATGTATGTGATAAGAATTATGAACCAGTGGTGTTGTGAATAGATTATCAAATTCTATATCACTTTCTGCATTCTGCTATGTCCCGTACTCTGGAAAGTAAGAAATTCAATTATAGAATCGTATTGAGGTAAATTAAATGAAGACAATTTAAATCGTGTTCTGACGATATCCCATGATAAGAAAGTGTTGGAATTAGTATCCAGCAGATCCCCAACAGAAGAAACATGTGCACTCTGCCACTCCGAGTAGTCAAATTTGTCTGAGTCAGGTGGGTAAAGTGGTGAATGCCACAGAGGAAATCTTTTCTATAGGCAAAAGGGTAAACCGTATAATTTTCGTATCGCCTTCCATGTGGCAATGGTGTCTTTAAAGATAACACTTCTCTTAATTTCTGGGGGTAGTTCTGGTAATTTAGCATGTAGCAGGGTGGGTAAAGGCCAAGGTGCTGCTAAAGCTTTCTCAATTAAAATATTGGAGAAATAGGACGTGTCCATAATCCAATCTTTAGCATGGCGAAAGAGAGCGGCTAAATTATATAATCTAATATTTGGGCATTGAGCGCCACCTTTAGAAGTAAGGGAGACAGAGAGTGGAATAGGCAATACGAGGTCTCTTTGATTGCCAAATAAATTTAGTGAAATATGATTGGAGTAGGGAAATGTCAGAATGTTTGAGTAAAAGGGGTATTGTTTGCATTGGATATAACAGTTTTCCAAAACACATCATTTTGATTAAGTGGGGTACCGCCTAGAATTGACAATGGTAGAGATTCCCATCTCTGGAGATCTTGTTTTATTCTCTTAATTATAGGGCGATAGTTCAGGGAATATAGTGAGGAGGGAGTTCTGCCAATCTGGATTCCAAGATAAGTAATATAGGATTTAGCAATGGAGACCCCCGCAGGATCCGAAGTAGACCTCTTATGTGGAGTTAGGTAAAGAAGTTGACTTTTATGTATATTGATTCTATACCCAGAGAAGGAACCAAAACATTTTAAGGCATCTAATACTGCCAGAACATGTAGATCTGGGTTATCTAAATATATTAAAGTATCATCAGCAAAGCATGTAACTTTGATGACTTGGGAACCAACCCGTATGCCTGAGAAAAAGTCAGAAGAAAATAAGATATCTAGCAAGAGGCTCCATCGCCAAATTGAACAATAGAGGGGATAGGGGGCAACCCTGTCTGGTACCTTTTTGTAAGGGAAAGCTATCTGAAAAGGAAACCGTGGTATGAATTCTAGCTTTCAGAGGATGTGTATATTGTGGAAATAAATCTTTGAATTGACCTGTGATACCAAATTTTGTTAAAGGTCATGTCCAAGCCACTCCCAGCTGATATTATCAAAAGCCTTTTCGGCGTCAATTGCCAACAGACCTGGAGAGTGGCTGGAACGACCCCCAGATTGGACACCAGGACTGGGCCCGCTAGTACCGTTCTTATATTAGTGGACACCAGAACAGTCCTTTTATAAAGCCAACTTGATGGCTGTCCTATTAGTGATGGTAGGATGTCTGCAATCTATTGGTCATAATCTTTGCCAACAATTTTAGGTCTACATTTATTATTGTACACCATGTTTGATTAACCTCCCCCCATCCCCCATATGGTGTTTAAAAAATACTATTTTTTTTCATTGAAAAAAAACTC
>NC_091456.1:99844076-99904076 GCF_027789765.1 Dendropsophus ebraccatus
AGCAGCATAGTTCATCAGTTCAGGTGGCGGGGGGGGGTGTGTTCGGGTGCCGCAGGCGGCCACTGCTCAGCGGTCCAGGTGCGGGGGGGGGGGTGTCGGGTGCCGCAGGCAGCCACTGCTCAGCGGTCCAGGTGCGGGGGGGGGGGGGGGTGTTGGGTGCCGCAGGCGGCCACCACTCATCAGTTCGGGGGTGGGGGGGGTTGATGTGTCGGGTGCCGCAGGCGGACGCTCATCAGTTCAGGTGCGAGGGGGGGAGGGGGTGTCAGGTGCCGCGGGCGGCCGCTCATCAGTTCAGGTGCGCGGGGGGGGGGGGGTGTCGGGTGCCTTGGGCGGCCGCTCGCTCATCAGCTCAGGTGCGGGCAGGTGGGGGGGTTGGGGTGTCGGGTGCCGCTCATCAGTTCAGGTGCGGGGGGGGGGGGTGTCAGGTGCCGCAGGCGGCCGCTCATCAGTTCAGGTGCGGGGGGGGGGGGGGGGTGTCGGGTGCCGCGGGTGGCCGCTCATCAGTTTGGGGGTGGGGGGGGTTGTCAGGTTATCAGGGCGCTTAGCAGTTCAGGTGCGGGGGGGGGGGGGTCGGGTGCCGCGGGCGGCCACCGCTCGTCAGTTTAGAGCTGGGGGGGTGCTTTCAGAGAGGGAGGCAGTGATCAGCAGCAGCTGTCACTGTGTCACTGTCCTCCCTCTTTTCAATGTGCTGGGTTAGAAGCGATAACCCAGCCCATTGAAGAGACTGAGGACACGTGATGCCGTCTCGGAGGGTGGGGGCCAGGAGCAGGGAGCGTGTCGGAGTGGACTGAGAGCTGATGATTCTATGCAATCGGTGGGGGGGGGGGCACCTAGAGAACAGCAAAACTGTGCAGAATCCATAATAACTTTATATTGGAAAGATGTAAAGCTACAGGTGGGCAACGTATTAATGCAAAAATAATTTTTGGGGGAATGCCCCTTTAAGTTAGAGTTGCCTGGCAGTCTGAGCCTTTTGGTTCCCCATTGCTGGCCGGATCTCCCTCCCCTCCTGGTCTTTTAGGGTATGCGGTGGCCTGCAGGCGGGACGTGGCAGCATATCAGGGCTTTGTTCCAGGAAGTTCCATGTTCTGATGCTCTTGGGGGCTCTGTGCAATGGTACATGGACGTACCTCCCTTTACGTTTGATGCACGTTTGGTGTACTTCTGGGGAGCCAGCGTGGTCATGGGGCACACTTGTGGTCGCCGGCTGGGGTCTGATATGGGCCTAGGAGGAGCCGTGCTGTGGGCCTTGCTCCGCAGGACACCACTGGAAGCAGAGGGAGGGAAGGGTGGGCGGACCTAAGGATGCTGAGGAAAATCAGGCAAGACCAGGCCTGAGTTATTGTAGTGGCACCCTTTTGGCCTAAAAGAGTCTGGTTTGCTTGGCTCAGAAACCTCTCAATAGCCAGGCCGTGGGTCCTTCCAAAGATGCCGGATCTCCTGTCGCAGGGACCAGTTTTCACTCGTCATTGATTAATCTTTATCTAATGGCCTGGCTGTTGAGAGGCGACTGTTGTTAGATAGAGGTTTTTCTAATTCAGTCATTGATACCATTTTAGCCAGTAGAAAGGTCATATCACAAATTTATCTGAGAACTTGGAAGACCTTTTGCAAGTGTATGGGCTCTCCTGTGAATGTACTAGTCCGCCCAGAGAAGGCTGGATTTTGGAGTAAAGCTTAGCACAGAGTTTTACTCCGTGTGAACTCAGCATAAGGTGGTATCAGATTTTCACTATTCCAGAGAGGTAATTTTGCCCTTCTTCTACCCAAACACCAAGAATGAGGGAGAGAATAGATTTCATACATACCTAATATTAGAAGGTGCATTCTTGCTTATTTGGATAGGACCAGGGAGTGGAGGAAGTCTTAACAATTACCTATCCTTAATTGTCAGTCAGCATCTGCTAGGACTGTTGCTAGGTGGATTAACCTCTTAAGGACATATGCTGTACCCGTATGGCAAATGTCCGCAAGAGAAGTTCAGAGGGGGGCCGCGCCGTGACTCCGCTCTAAACTGCCGCGATCCTGACTGCTATCTGCAGCACGGGAACGCAGCTATTAGCGGGAGCGGGCCGATCGCCGTTCCCGCTAATTAACACCGTTAGATGCAGCTGTCAAACATGACAACTGCATCTAACATTGTTATTTGCAGCCCATCCCTGGTGTCTAGTGGTGGGATCCCCCCGCACAATGCATTCGCGGAGGGGGGGATCCCCTGGTCTTACCAGGCCGGGCCTTAGCGTCGGAATGACGCTGATCACGACTCGGTATTCTATTGCAATGGTCTGCAGCAGGCCATAGCAATAGAGCACTGATCTCATGGATTGGTGCTTTGTTATACAGCTACACTGATCTTTGAGAGATCAGTGTAATTGTATTAGACGTCCCCCAGAGGGACTTCTAAGTACTGTGTAAATGTAAAACACAGTATCCTATTTTATGAATAAAAATAAATAAACATGTTTAGTATCGCAGCGTGCGTAATCGCGCAAACTATTAATTTATCACATTCCTGATCTTGCACGGTAAACGGCGTAGGCGCCAAGACCCGCCACAGTGCAAAATTTGTGCATTTTTGGTTGCATCAAATCCAGAAACATTGTAATGAAAAGCGATCAAAAAGTCGCAAATATGCAATCAAGATACCGATAGAAAGTAAACATCATGGCGCAAAAATGACACCTCACACAGCCCCATAGACCAAAGGATAAAAGTGTTATAAGCCTGGGAATAGAGCGATTTTAAGGATCGGTTTTTTTTTTCTATAGAGGGTTTTATTTTTTTAAAAGCCATCAGATAATATAAAAATTATGCAAGTTGCATATAGTTTTAATCGTACTGACTTGAGGAACATGTATAACGTCAGTTTTTCCATAGGACAAACGGCGTAAAAACGAAAAACCCCCAAAGAAAAAGAATTGCGTTTTTTTTTTTTCACAGCGCATGTAATTTTTTTCTGGTTTCATAGCGTATTTTATGCAAAAATTAAGTCTGCTATTGCAAATTACAATTAGTGACGCAAAAAATAAGGGCTCATGTGAGTTTATAGGTGAAAAAATACAAGTGCTATGGCCTTTTAAACACAAGGAGGAAAAAACGAAAATTGGCTCTGTCCTTAACCCTTAGAGGACCCTTAGCGGTTTCGTTTTTTCCTCCTTGTGCTTAAAAGGCCATAGCACTTGCATTTTTTCATCTAGAAACCCACGTGCCACTAAGTGTACAAGCGGCACCCAGGACCGCAGCGTTCTCCTAGGCAGCCCAGGACGAACGGGTACGCCCAGGGTCATCCAGGGGTTAAAGAGTCACTGTCATATTTTTTTTATTTATTTTTTTGCAGAAATCAGTAATCCAGGTGGTTTTAGAAAACTTGCATTTGAATCTGCATTCAAAAAGCCTTTTCCCAGGACCCCCCACTCTCTTCTCTTTTCCATTTACTGCAAATTATCAGGAAATTGTGTCTTGTTGCATCAGACGTGCCCCTGTCTGTTCTATGAAGAGAGGAGGGGGGGGGGGGGGGGGGGAGAAGGAAGGAGGGAGATTAGTCTCTAGCAGAGAGCAGAGAACAAAGGGGAGCTACATGAAAGCTGTATTCAGAGGTCAGAGAGGTCAGTGCTGACTTAAAGGGGTAGTGCGGCGGTAACAATTATTCACAGAATAACACACATTACAAAATTATACAACTTTGTAATGTATGTTATGTCTGTGAATGGCCCCCTTCCCCGTGTCCCACCACCTACACCCGTGTATCCGGAAGTGTGGTGCGCTATACATACCTGTCACGTGCCGACTCGTCTCCGATCTTCAGTCTGCGATGTCGTCTTTGGACGGCCCGGCCGAATCCCTCCGAGCACGACATCGCAGACTGAGCAAAACTGTGCTCAGCCAATCGCGGCTGAGCATCTGATGACGCTGAAGAGGGCGACCGAAGACGACATTGCAGACTGAAGATCGGAGACGAGTCGGCACGTGACAGGTATGTATAGCGCACCACACTTCCGGGTACACGGGTGGGGGTGGTGGGACACGGGGAAGGGGGCCATTTACAGACATAACATACATTACAAAGTTGTATAACTTTGTAATGTGTGTTATTCTGTGAATAATTGTTTACCGCCGCACTACCCCTTTAAGAGGAGATAGCCCGGTGGTGTAGCTGTAAATTAACTCTTTGTTGTCCTGTTTTGGTGCCTCATCTCGCTCCACTCCTCCGCCCTCTACATAAACAACCATGAAGACAGGGGGAAAGCTTCAAGCTGCTTTTTCATGATAAAAAAAATACATTTTTCGGCTAATAAATCCAATTACAAAGTTCCTAAAATGCATTTTTCGGCTAATAAACCCAATTACAAAGTTTCATAAAATCGCCTGCAATAAACCCTTTATTTATATTTTCAGGAAGGCATCTGGTTGTCGTAGCTACCATTGGCACTATGCGATCACTTCACAGAGCCCTGATGGTAAACAAAAGTAGAATTCTTCCTTTGTTCTACCCTATAGATGCTGTGATTGCACTAACTGCAGCATCTAAAGGATTATCACCGATCCATTAGGATGGAGGTATGTATTTCTCCTTTGTCTCCCAGGAAAGTTGATATGGGACTCCCGCAGCATGATCAGTCAGTGACAGGTACTTATGCTGTCACTAACTCTGTTAAATGCTGCGATCTCTACAGATTGCAGTGTTTAAGGGGTTAATGACAGACAGCTGCTTGGTTGTCATTATGCCCAGCTCCTGGGACACTAATAAGGCAGCCCGGCACACTTTCAAACCCCTTCACAGCAGGAAAGTATGTATATGTTCCTACTGCACAAGGTATCAATAGTAGGATAGTGTATATATACGTATTAACATTGTGAAGGAGTTAAATGGGAATCATAGACATACACGTAGGATTTTAAGCCGTTTTCAGCTCAAAATGAATAAAGTTTTCTATTCTGTATACTGTTTTTATGGATAGTCAATAAAAGCGGTACTCCAACTTAAAACTAACTTGTCCCCTATCCACCAGCAAGCTGCATTTAAATGTCTTTTCGGTGTTGGTATAGTGGATGGATCGGCCCCCCCATGATGAGATCACAGAGGGACGATCCATTCTTCTGCCTAGGCCTGCCTTTAGCGTCACAATGATGCTGATCCCAGCTCGGCACTCCATTGCTTTGGGCTCCAGCAGCCCACAGCAATGAAGCACAGATAATATGTATATACTGCATTGATCTCTGACAGATCAGTGCAGTTGTATTAGAAATCTCCCTGGGGGACTTCAAATTACTGTGTAAAAAAAAATAAAGAAAAAGTTTTTTCATTAATAAAAAATCCCCTCCCCTAATAAAAGTTTAAATCTCCCCCCTTTTCCCATTTTATAAATAAAGAAAAAAATCTTAAAACTATCAAATTATCACATTCCTGATCTTGCACGGCAAACGACATAAGCGCAAAAAAAAATAATCACAAAATTGCAGATTTTTAGTCACATCAAATCAAAAAAATTGTAATAAGTCATACGCAAAGCAAGTTGCATATATGCAAGCAAGCTACAGATAGAAAGTGCAAATCATGGTGCAAAAAAGTACACCTCACACATTTGCATAGACTAAAGAATCAAAAAATTAAGCATTATAAAGATAGTAATAGAGCGATTTTAAGAACATTTAGTTTTAAAAAAAAAAAGTTTTAATTTTCTAAAAGCCATTATATAAAATAAACGTTAGAAAAATAGCAAATTATTGTAATCATACTGACTTGAGGAACATAGACAACATGTCTGTTTTATCACAGGGCGAACGGTGTAAACACGGACCCCCTTAAATTAAAAATAGTTTTTGGTTTTTTTTTTATTTCACAGCGCAAATCATTTTTTCCATTTTTTTCCAGTGCAAGCTCTATGGTCTTTTAAACACAAGAAGAAAAAAATCAAATGCAAAAGTGAAAGTTGGCTTGGTCTTTAATGGGTTAATAATAGAGATAAGCGAACCGGGTTCGGGTTTGAGTCCATCCAAACCCAAACAATCGGCATTTGATTAGCTGGGGCTGCTGAACTTGGATAAAGCTCTAAGGTTGTCTGGAAAACATGGATACAGCCAATGACTATATCCATGTTTTCCACATAACCTTAGAGCTTTATCCAACTTCAGCAGCCACTGCTAATCAAATGCCGAAAGTTCGGGTTCGGATGGACTTGAGCATGCTCGAGGTTCGCTCATCTCTAGTTAATAAATAAGTGCATTAATTACCGTAGATTGATAGAACATAAAATATGTTGAGTAACATTTATAAAATTTATCTGAAAACTCAAATATAACATTTTTTGAAAGTTTTTTTTTTTTTTTTTTAAAGCTGGAGTCGGAACATATTTTTCAACCCCAGCCAAAACTAGCTCCGACTCCACAGCTCTGCTTTTAACTATTTTAATTTTTAATCTACAAACTTATCCTTTCATAGACTCTGGAGTCTTTTTGTGAAGCTGGTGCACAGAGATTATCACGATCTGATTTTTAAAGCAAAGACTTAAAATTACAATTTTTGAAAGCAGATTTATTTGCCGTAGACTAAAATATATTCATACATAAAAAAAAATACTTAACATATAGATTACATATATATGTTTACAATTATACAACTACGAACAAATACAATCACTGCAATATAATTTTTCTTTTATGCATCTGTGTATCAGTATAGAGCTTTGAAAAACAAATATACATTTCTTTTGTGCTTTCTCCACTAGGTGGCATTCCCTGTGCAGACACAAGACAATCTTTCACTGAACAGACATGGATCTCAATCCGTTTTATTTTACAGGGTAAAACAACTCTCTGTCTTTATACAACAAATCAGCTTTGTTGCCAACTTTGTTTCATCTTTATATACCACAGAGCTGTGTACCCTAAAGTTACACTGTATGCACAGGCCTCTTAATAATTGACAACTGCATGCTTCCAACTTTGTGAGATTAGCTTGGGGAAGGCTTTTTCTATTCTAGCAAGATGGTGCTTAGTGCACAAAGCAAGGTTCATAAAGGCATAGTTAGGTGAGTTTGGCATGGCTGGCTCGCACCTTGAGGCTGGGTTCACACTACGTATATTTCAGTCAGTATTGTGGTCCTCATATTGCAACCAAAACCAGGAGTGGATTAAAAACACAGAAAGGCTCTGTTCACACAATGTTGAAATTGAGTGGATGGCCGCCATTTAATGGCAAATATTTGCTGTTATTTTAAAACAACGGCTGTTATATTGAAATAATGGCAGTTATTTACTGTTAAATGGCGGCCATCCACTAAATTTCACTCAGGGCCGCTTTAACATGGGTGCATATGGTGCACGTGCACCAGGCCCCCTGGTTCAGATCACGTGACAGGGGCCCCCCGGCTGAGTCGCCACAAATTTTCACCCCTGCGGAGGAGAGCAGTGAAGGTTAAGGAGCTGAAGACACAATTGTCGGCGCTCTGTGACACCTGTGGCAGTGCGGGGCTGGTGGTGGTCGGGAAGGAGGAGGACTGTAGCTGCTTCCTGTGAGACCGTGTCACCCTGCACAGTGCACAGTGACCCGATCTTACAGGAAGCAGCTACAGGCTGCACTCCATGCTTTGCTGGCCCTGTCTGCGGGGGAGCCCAGGAGGCAGTGCCGACTTCACAAGCATCCAGCCTCTCCCCAGGCAGAGTGTGTGGAGGCTGGGGAGCAGCACCTGCAGGATGGATGTAAGTAGTAGCGAGGTGGAAGGGTGTGAAGGGGGATAATTGAAGCTGGGGGCCCACTGACAGAGGATTTGCCTACCAGACCTCTCCGGAGTATGTCCCGATAAGCCCCGCCCCCTGGTCTCAAGCTTCGCCCCCTGCACAGACCGCGGGCCATTCAGAAGTCACCCAGCTTTCCTGCATCTTATATTGTATCACTGAGGCCACCTAGCTTTCCCAGGATCTTAGTCTTAGTATGAGGGGGGTCACTGGGGGACACAAGACCTTACAGACTAGGAGGACTGAGTCAGTCTTCCTAGTCTGTAAGCTCCTGTGTCCCCCCCCAGTCCTCCTAGTCTGTAAGCTCCTGTGTCCCCCCAGTCCTTCTAGTCTGTAAGCTCCTGTGTCCCCCCCAGTCCTCCTCCTAGTCTGTTAGCTCCTGTGCCCCCAGTCCTCCTAGTCTGTAAGCTCCTGTGTCCCCAGTCCTCCTCCTAGTCTGTAAGCTCCTGTGTCCCCAGTCCTCCTCCTAGTCTGTAAGCTCCTGTGTCCCCCAGTCCTCCTAGTCTGTAAACTTATGTGTCCCCAGTCCTCCTCCTAGTCTGTAAGCTCCTGTGTCCCCCCCCAGTCCTCCTAGTCTGTAAGCTCCTGTGTCCCCCCAGTCCTTCTAGTCTGTAAGCTCCTGTGTCCCCCCCCCAGTCCTCCTCCTAGTCTGTAAGCTCCTGTGTCCCCCAGTCCTCCTAGTCTGTAAGCTCTTGTTTCCCCCCCAGTCCTCCTCCTAGTCTGTAAGCTCCTGTGCCCCCAGTCCTCCTAGTCTGTAAGCTCCTGTGTCCCCAGTCCTCCTAGTCTGTAAGCTCCTGTGTCCCCCCAGTCCTCCTAGTCTGTAAACTCATGTGTCCCCAGTCCTCCTCCTAGTCTCTAAGCTCCTGTGTCCCCTCAGTCCTCCTCCTAGTCTGTAAGCTTCTTTGTCGCCCCAGTCCTCCTCCTAGTCTGTAAGCTCCTGTGTCCCCCCAGTCCTCCTCCTAGTGTGTAAGCTCCTGTGTCCCCTCCAGTCCTCCTCCTAGTCTGTAAGCTCCTGTGTCCCCCCCGTCCTCCTCCTAGTCTGTAATCTCCTGTGTCCCCCCAGTCCTCCTAGTCTGTAAGATCCTGTGTCCCCCCCCAGTCCTCCTCCTAGTCTGTAAGCTCCTGTGTCCCCAGTCCTCCTCCTAGTCTGTTAGCTCCTGTGTCCCCCCCCAGTCCTCCTAGTCTGTAAGCTCCTGTGTCCCCCCAGTCCTCCTCCTAGTCTGTAAGCTCCTGTGTCCCCCAGTCCTCCTCCTAGTCTGTAAGCTCCTATGTCCCCCCCAGTCCTCCTAGTCTGTAAACTCCTGTGTCCCCCAGTCCTCCTCCTAGTCTGTAAGCTCCTGTGTCCCCCCAGTCCTCCTCCTAGTCTGTAAACTGCTATGTCCCCCAGTCCTCCTAGTCTGTAAGCTCCTGTGTCCCCCCAGTCCTCCTCCTAGTCTGTAAGCTACTGTGTCCCCCCCAGTCCTCCTAGTCTGTAAACTCCTGTGTCCCCCCAGTCCTCCTCCTAGTCTGTAAGCTCCTGTGTCCCCCCAGTCCTTCTCCTAGTCTGTAAGCTTCTGTGTCCCCCCCCAGTCCTCCTAGTCTGTAAGCTCCTGTGTCCCCTCAGTCCTCCTCCTAGTCTCTAAGCTCCTGTGTCCCCCCCCAGTCCTCCTCCTAGTCTGTAAGCTCCTGTGTTCCCCCAGTCCTCCTAGTCTGTAAGCTCCTGTGTCCCCCCAGTCCTCCTCCTAGTCTGTAAGCTCCTGTGTCCCCCCCAGTCCTCCTAGTTTGTAAGCTCCTGTGTCCCCCCAGTCCTCCTCCTAGTCTGTAAGCTCCTGTGTCCCCCAGTCCTCCTCCTAGTCTGTAAGCTCCTATGTCCCCCCCAGTCCTCCTAGTCTGTAAGTTCCTGTGTCCCCCAGTCCTCCTCCTAGTCTGTAAGCTCCTGTGTCCCCCCAGTCCTCCTCCTAGTCTGTAAGCTCCTGTGTCCCCCCCAGTCCTCCTAGTCTGTAAGCTCCTGTGTCCCCCCAGTCCTCCTCCTAGTCTGTAAGCTCCTGTGTCCCCCCAGTCCTCCTCCTAGTCTGTAAGCTCCTGTGTCCCCCCAGTCCTCCTCCTAGTCTGTAAGCTCCTGTGTCCCCCCAGTCCTCCTCCTAGTCTGTAAGCTTCTGTGTCCCCCCCAGTCCTCCTAGTCTGTAAGCTCCTGTGTCCCCTCAGTCCTCCTCCTAGTCTGTAAGCTCTTGTGCCCCCCCCAGTCCTCCTCCTAGTCTGTAAGCTCCTGTGTCCCCCCAGTCCTCCTAGTCTGTAAACTTATGTGTCCCCAGTCCTCCTCCTAGTCTGTAAGCTCCTGTGTCCCCCAGTCCTCCTCCTAGTCTGTAAGATCCTGTGTCCCCCCCAGTCCTCCTCCTAGTCTGTAAGCTCCTGTGCCCCCAGTCCTCCTAGTCTGTAAGCTCCTGTGTCCCCAGTCCTCCTTCTAGTCTGTAAGCTCCTGTGTCCCCCCAGTCCTCCTAGTCTGTAAACTCATGTGTCCCCAGTCCTCCTCCTAGTCTCTAAGCTCCTGTGTCCCCCCAGTCCTCCTCCTCGTCTGTAAGCTTCTGTGTCCCCCCCAGTCCTCCTAGTCTGTAAGCTCCTGTGTCCCCCCAGTCCTCCTCCTAGTCTGTAAGCTCCTGTGTCCCCTCCAGTCCTCCTCCTAGTCTGTAAGCTCCTGTGTCCCCCCAGTCCTCCTCCTAGTCTGTAATCTCCTGTGTCCCCCCCGTCCTCCTAGTCTGTAAGCTCCTGTGTCCCCCCCCAGTCCTCCTCCTAGTCTGTAAGCTCCTGTGTCCCCAGTCCTCCTCCTAGTCTGTTAGCTCCTGTGTCCCCCCCAGTCCTCCTAGTTTGTAAGCTCCTGTGTCCCCCCAGTCCTCCTCCTAGTCTGTAAGCTCCTGTGTCCCCCAGTCCTCCTCCTAGTCTGTAAGCTCCTATGTCCCCCCCAGTCCTCCTAGTCTGTAAACTCCTGTGTCCCCCAGTCCTCCTCCTAGTCTGTAAGCTCCTGTGTCCCCCCAGTCCTCCTCCTAGTCTGTAAGCTCCTGTGTTCCCCCAGTCCTCCTAGTCTGTAAGCTCCTGTGTCCCCCCAGTCCTCCTCCTAGTCTGTAAGCTCCTGTGTCCCCCCAGTCCTCCTAGTCTGAAAACTCCTGTGTCCCCCCAGTCCTCCTCCTAGTCTGTAAGCTCCTGTGTCCCCCCAGTCCTTCTCCTAGTCTGTAAGCTTCTGTGTCCCCCCCCAGTCCTCCTAGTCTGTAAGCTCCTGTGTCCCCTCAGTCCTCCTCCTAGTCTGTAAGCTCCTGTGTCCCCCCAGTCCTTCTCCTAGTCTGTAAGCTTCTGTGTCCCCCCCCAGTCCTCCTAGTCTGTAAGCTCCTGTGTCCCCTCAGTCCTCCTCCTAGTCTCTAAGCTTCTGTGTCCCCCCCCAGTCCTCCTAGTCTGTAAGCTCCTGTGTCCCCTCAGTCCTCCTCCTAGTCTCTAAGCTCCTGTGTCCCCCCCCAGTCCTCCTCCTAGTCTGTAATCTCCTGTGTCCCCCCAGTCCTCCTCCTAGTCTGTAAGCTCCTGTGTCCCCCCAGTCCTCCTAGTCTGTAAACTCCTGTGTCCCCCCAGTCCTCCTCCTAGTCTGTAAGCTCCTGTGTCCCCCCAGTCCTTCTCCTAGTCTGTAAGCTTCTGTGTCCCCCCCCAGTCCTCCTAGTCTGTAAGCTCCTGTGTCCCCTCAGTCCTCCTCCTAGTCTCTAAGCTCCTGTGTCCCCCCCCAGTCCTCCTCCTAGTCTGTAAGCTCCTGTGTTCCCCCAGTCCTCCTAGTCTGTAAGCTCCTGTGTCCCCCCAGTCCTCCTCCTAGTCTGTAAGCTCCTGTGTCCCCCCCAGTCCTCCTAGTTTGTAAGCTCCTGTGTCCCCCCAGTCCTCCTCCTAGTCTGTAAGCTCCTGTGTCCCCCAGTCCTCCTCCTAGTCTGTAAGCTCCTATGTCCCCCCCAGTCCTCCTAGTCTGTAAGTTCCTGTGTCCCCCAGTCCTCCTCCTAGTCTGTAAGCTCCTGTGTCCCCCCAGTCCTCCTCCTAGTCTGTAAGCTCCTGTGTCCCCCCCAGTCCTCCTAGTCTGTAAGCTCCTGTGTCCCCCCAGTCCTCCTCCTAGTCTGTAAGCTCCTGTGTCCCCCCCAGTCCTCCTCCTAGTCTGTAAGCTCCTGTGTCCCCCCAGTCCTCCTCCTAGTCTGTAAGCTCCTGTGTCCCCCCAGTCCTCCTCCTAGTCTGTAAGCTTCTGTGTCCCCCCCAGTCCTCCTAGTCTGTAAGCTCCTGTGTCCCCTCAGTCCTCCTCCTAGTCTGTAAGCTCTTGTGCCCCCCCCAGTCCTCCTCCTAGTCTGTAAGCTCCTGTGTCCCCCCAGTCCTCCTAGTCTGTAAGCTCCTGTGTCCCCCCCCCAGTCCTCCTAGTCTGTAAGCTCCTGTGCCCCCAGTCCTCCTCCTAGTCTGTAAGCTCCTGTGTCCCCCCAGTCCTCCTCCTAGTCTGTAAGCTCCTGTGTCCCCAGTCCTCCTAGTGTGTAAGCTCCTATGTCCCCCAGTCCTCCTAGTCTGTAAGCTCCTATGTCCCCCCAGTCCTCCTAGTCTGTGAGCTCCTGTGTCCCCCCAGTCGTCCTCCTAGTCTGTAAGCTCCTGTGTCCCCCCAGTCCTTCTCCTAGTCTGTAAGCTCCTGTGTCCCCCAGTCCTCCTCCTAGTCTGTAAGCTCCTGTGTCCCCCCAGTCCTCCTCCTAGTCTGTAAGCTCCTGTGTCCCCCCCAGTCCTCCTAGTCTGTAAGCTCCTGTGTCCCCCCAGTCCTCCTCCTAGTCTGTAAGCTCCTGTGTCCCCCCAGTCCTCCTCCTAGTCTGTAAGCTCCTGTGTCCCCCCAGTCCTCCTCCTAGTCTGTAAGCTCCTGTGTCCCCCCAGTCCTCCTCCTAGTCTGTAAGCTTCTGTGTCCCCCCCAGTCCTCCTAGTCTGTAAGCTCCTGTGTCCCCTCAGTCCTCCTCCTAGTCTGTAAGCTCTTGTGCCCCCCCCAGTCCTCCTCCTAGTCTGTAAGCTCCTGTGTCCCCCCAGTCCTCCTAGTCTGTAAACTTATGTGTCCCCCCAGTCCTCCTAGTCTGTAAACTTATGTGTCCCCAGTCCTCCTCCTAGTCTGTAAGCTCCTGTGTCCCCCAGTCCTCCTCCTAGTCTGTAAGCTCCTGTGTCCCCCCCCGTCCTCCTCCTAGTCTGTAAGCTCCTGTGCCCCCAGTCCTCCTAGTCTGTAAGCTCCTGTGTCCCCAGTCCTCCTTCTAGTCTGTAAGCTCCTGTGTCCCCCCAGTCCTCCTAGTCTGTAAACTCATGTGTCCCCAGTCCTCCTCCTAGTCTCTAAGCTCCTGTGTCCCCCCACTCCTCCTCCTAGTCTGTAAGCTTCTGTGTCCCCCCCAGTCCTCCTAGTCTGTAAGCTCCTGTGTCCCCCCAGTCCTCCTCCTAGTCTGTAAGCTCCTGTGTCCCCTCCAGTCCTCCTCCTAGTCTGTAAGCTCCTGTGTCCCCCCAGTCCTCCTCCTAGTCTGTAATCTCCTGTGTCCCCCCAGTCCTCCTAGTCTGTAAGCTCCTGTGTCCCCCCCCAGTCCTCCTCCTAGTCTGTAAGCTCCTGTGTCCCCAGTCCTCCTCCTAGTCTGTTAGCTCCTGTGTCCCCCCCAGTCCTCCTAGTTTGTAAGCTCCTGTGTCCCCCCAGTCCTCCTCCTAGTCTGTAAGCTCCTGTGTCCCCCAGTCCTCCTCCTAGTCTGTAAGCTCCTATGTCCCCCCCAGTCCTCCTAGTCTGTAAACTCCTGTGTCCCCCAGTCCTCCTCCTAGTCTGTAAGCTCCTGTGTCCCCCCAGTCCTCCTCCTAGTCTGTAAGCTCCTGTGTCCCCCCAGTCCTCCTAGTCTGTAAGCTCCTGTGTCCCCCCAGTCCTCCTCCTAGTCTGTAAGCTCCTGTGTCCCCCCAGTCCTCCTAGTCTGTAAACTCCTGTGTCCCCCCAGTCCTCCTCCTAGTCTGTAAGCTCCTGTGTCCCCCCAGTCCTTCTCCTAGTCTGTAAGCTTCTGTGTCCCCCCCCAGTCCTCCTAGTCTGTAAGCTCCTGTGTCCCCTCAGTCCTCCTCCTAGTCTGTAAGCTCCTGTGTCCCCCCAGTCCTTCTCCTAGTCTGTAAGCTTCTGTGTCCCCCCCCAGTCCTCCTAGTCTGTAAGCTCCTGTGTCCCCTCAGTCCTCCTCCTAGTCTCTAAGCTTCTGTGTCCCCCCCCAGTCCTCCTAGTCTGTAAGCTCCTGTGTCCCCTCAGTCCTCCTCCTAGTCTCTAAGCTCCTGTGTCCCCCCCCAGTCCTCCTCCTAGTCTGTAAGCTCCTGTGTCCCCCCAGTCCTCCTCCTAGTCTGTAAGCTCCTGTGTCCCCCCAGTCCTCCTAGTCTGTAAACTCCTGTGTCCCCCCAGTCCTCCTCCTAGTCTGTAAGCTCCTGTGTCCCCCCAGTCCTTCTCCTAGTCTGTAAGCTTCTGTGTCCCCCCCCAGTCCTCCTAGTCTGTAAGCTCCTGTGTCCCCTCAGTCCTCCTCCTAGTCTCTAAGCTCCTGTGTCCCCCCCCAGTCCTCCTCCTAGTCTGTAAGCTCCTGTGTTCCCCCAGTCCTCCTAGTCTGTAAGCTCCTGTGTCCCCCCAGTCCTCCTCCTAGTCTGTAAGCTCCTGTGTCCCCCCCAGTCCTCCTAGTTTGTAAGCTCCTGTGTCCCCCCAGTCCTCCTCCTAGTCTGTAAGCTCCTGTGTCCCCCAGTCCTCCTCCTAGTCTGTAAGCTCCTATGTCCCCCCCAGTCCTCCTAGTCTGTAAGTTCCTGTGTCCCCCAGTCCTCCTCCTAGTCTGTAAGCTCCTGTGTCCCCCCAGTCCTCCTCCTAGTCTGTAAGCTCCTGTGTCCCCCCCAGTCCTCCTAGTCTGTAAGCTCCTGTGTCCCCCCAGTCCTCCTCCTAGTCTGTAAGCTCCTGTGTCCCCCCCAGTCCTCCTCCTAGTCTGTAAGCTCCTGTGTCCCCCCAGTCCTCCTCCTAGTCTGTAAGCTCCTGTGTCCCCCCAGTCCTCCTCCTAGTCTGTAAGCTCCTGTGTCCCCCCCAGTCCTCCTAGTCTGTAAGCTCCTGTGTCCCCTCAGTCCTCCTCCTAGTCTGTAAGCTCTTGTGCCCCCCCCAGTCCTCCTCCTAGTCTGTAAGCTCCTGTGTCCCCCCAGTCCTCCTAGTCTGTAAGCTCCTGTGTCCCCCCCCCAGTCCTCCTAGTCTGTAAGCTCCTGTGCCCCCAGTCCTCCTCCTAGTCTGTAAGCTCCTGTGTCCCCCCAGTCCTCCTCCTAGTCTGTAAGCTCCTGTGTCCCCAGTCCTCCTAGTGTGTAAGCTCCTATGTCCCCCAGTCCTCCTAGTCTGTAAGCTCCTATGTCCCCCCAGTCCTCCTAGTCTGTGAGCTCCTGTGTCCCCCCAGTCGTCCTCCTAGTCTGTAAGCTCCTGTGTCCCCCCAGTCCTTCTCCTAGTCTGTAAGCTCCTGTGTCCCCCAGTCCTCCTCCTAGTCTGTAAGCTCCTGTGTCCCCCCAGTCCTTCTCCTAGTCTGTAAGCTCCTGTGTCCCCAGTCCTCCTCCTAGTCTGTAAGCTCCTGTGTCCCCCCCAGTCCTCCTAATCTGTAAGCTCCTGTGCCCCCCAGTCCTCCTAGTGTGTAAGATCCTGTGTCCCCCCAGTCCTCCTCCTAGTCTGTAAGCTCCTGTGTCCCCCCCAGTCCTCCTAGTCTGTAAGCTCCTGTGTCCCCAGTCCTCCTCCTAGTCTGTAAGATCCTGTGTCCCCAGTCCTCCTCCTAGTCTGTAAGATCCTGTGCCCCCAGTCCTCCTCCTAGTCTGTAAGCTCCTGTGTCCCCAGTCCTCCTCCTAGTCTGTAAGCTCCTGTGTCCCCCCAGTCCTCCTCCTAGTCTGTAAGCTCCTGTGCCCCCCCCAGTCCTCCTAGCCTGTAATTTCCTGTGCCCCCCAGTCCTCCTCCTAGACTGTAAGCTCCTGTGTCCCCAAGAGCTTACACACCCACACTCCCGTGGGGTGAGGTGGGGGGGCGGGTTCCCTATTAGTTCACCAATCCCTACAGTGGGAACCTGTTATAGCCAGAAACTGTTCCAGTGGTGATATTAGGTCTGTACGTGCCCCCACTAGCTTCACTCTCCATTATTCATAAATATTTAGGGGTATTGTACCTGACATAGGAATGCTCCCCGACCATACTCCCTTTTTATAACTTGTGATAAAACCTGATGCACTGAGTATAATGCCCCAGTGATAATACCTGATAAATATAACTCAGTTAAGCTTTATAAGGAGAGGGGGCCCACTCTTGATGTCTGTGCACTGGACCCACCAGTGTATTAAAACGGCCCTGATTTCACCATTGTGTGAACAGATCCTTTCTGTGTTTTTAATCCACTCCTGGTTTTGATTGCAATATGAGGACCACAATACTGACTGAAATATACGTAGTGTGAACCCAGCCTAAAGGGGTACTCCAGTGAAAAGCTTTTTCCCAGTAATTGAAACACATTACAAAGTTGTATAGCTTTGTAATATGCATCAATCACCTATCTGCCCCTTCCCTATCTCATTCTTACCTAATGACTGTTGACCTCAGGCTGCTCTGTGGCAGCCATTTGTGACAATGCTTCTGGGTGTGTTTAGTATCTCTTCTATACAGTACAGTGTCATACTACATGTCCTGTACTACTGTGTGTCTAGTATCTCCTCTCTACAGTATAGCGTGATACTGACATTATTTTGTAACAATATCATCATCAAGAGGGAGGTGGGTCTAAGACCTGTTAGACCAGCCTCTCTTTGTCAGATGACTCAGGTTGGTCAGCTCTGATTGGCTGAGCAAGATGTAAGCCACCTAACAGTTTTAGAGTCAGTTAGACATCACAGGAGACAAAGTGCATCATAGGAAAGCCCAAACCAGGAAGCTGTGTCTATGCAGAGGATGTCATTGTCACAAAATGGCTTCCACAGAGCAGCCTGGGGTCAACAGTCATTGGGTAAGAATGAGTTTACTTCACTTCCTGGTGGCGGGTTGAGGGGGGGAAAAGATAGGTGATTGAAGCTTATTACAAAGATATATAACTTTGTAATGTGTTTAAATTACTGGGAAAAAGCTTTTCGCTAGAGTACCCCTTTAACCTCTCTGAACATCTTTAAGATAAACTATATAAATATCTCTCTTAGTATTTTCCTATTGCTGCAACTGGGTCATGTGATCTCCAGTATAACAATTAATAAATTGCATGTTTTAATATGTAGAAAGGATGTCAGTTTCTTCCAAGTCTATTTTTCACATCATTGTTTAGAATTGGTATCTAGGGCTAAGATCATTGTCCGTTATGAAGTTTCTGCCTAATGTTTGATTCTGAGAGCATTTGTGCACTTACGTCCATGTTTTTACTACATAGCTTTGAAGTATTGTAGGCCATTGTTCAGTAGATTGACTGACTGAAAACTCTGAAACTTGATCTTTATATACAAGTTATAGATTAACTATGGGAAAATGATTTACCAGAGTTTACTCTCCATGTCTTACCTCATTGTATTTTTTCTGGCCCATGCAGCACTGCCTAATAAGCAGGCAATTCATTCCCATGAGAACACTTATCACCGGCTTCTGAACACACTTTATGTGCCTTGTTGGCATACAGCAAGGTTCTTAGACTACTGCATATAATGTATATACTATGCTCATGAGTCAACAGATTTTCTTAGCTTTAGTCAGTGACATAAAATTGACTTCACAGAAGGTAATCCATACTACCAAAGTTCTGTTTTCTTTCCATTTTTAAATTGCTAGCTAGGTGTTCTGACCAAAATCACTGGACATATCAAAGACAAAATCCTTGGACATAGTATATAGAGTTATTGTCACTAAATTGGTCAAAATACATATTACTGACTGGGCACACTAGAAATGCTGGTAACTGGACTCCTAAAACTTGCTCGGGAAAGGCGCACACTACTTTTTCTTCTGAGTGAACTTTCATTTGATGAACCAGAGGTGACATCTAGGCCTTGTTGGTGACATGCTGGTACCTTGACTCCAGCCATAGTGCAAGCACAGCAGAGAAATGCCAACATTGCTTTACGTACCTCTGAACTCCTGAGAGAGTAGATTAATGGGTTAAAGGCTGAGTTCAAGACCGCTAAGGCAAGAACCCATTCCAGCCCTACTGGAGATTGACAGAAAGGAGGAGCACATGCAGAATCTACCAAAAGATAAACAAAAAGGGGAGTCCAGCAAAAGACAAATGAGCCAAGGATGATGAGAACGGTTTGAAGTAAGTGTAAGGCACGGCGACTATGGCTTGTGATTGCAGTCCGCCTGGCATTGCAACATACTAAGTAATAAATAGTGCAGTAAAAGCCAATAATCCCAATCAGGCTAATAGACAAAAGTCCAAGGCTAAATAAAATATATTGCCTTGAGTAAAGGGGTAGAAGACTGGAGCAAGTTTCAATATGGCACAGGCAGTTCCACCCAAACAAAGGCAAAGACCCAACAATAGCAGCCAGCAGCCAACATACAATGATCAACCCCTGTGCGCGCACCACTTTTCTAGAGCGGCTCTCTGAGTATAGGGCCACCATAGTACAATATCGCTCCACTGCGGTTATGAACAGACTGAACGTAGAGGCAGCTAAAGTGGTAAAGAGAAGACCTTCTCTTAGAAACCATTGTTGTGGGTTCAATCGAAAAGTAATTTCGCCTGAAAGGCATATATTTAGTAGGTATGAAATGCCAGCCAGGAGATCACTAAATGCAATGTTTGCCAAGCAGCAGTGGACCCAGCGTCTCAAACGAAGGAACCTAAAAATAAAACAAAATCATTGTTAAGCATAATGCCAATATAGTTTTTATTTTAGTTAAAGGTGTTGTCCCATCAGGACAATTAGTGTCTATACATGTGCTTGTAAATGTTATAGAATTTAGTTTCAATAAGAGCAAGTCCCGCTTTAGCAGACCAGTTAGGTCCATGCTCTCCTGGAATGGCCATCCGTTGGAATGCCAATCATGTAATGGTAATGATAGCATCCAACAGCAGATCTCCAGAGGTGAGAGAGGCTGGCCTTATTTTAAAAGTGGATGTTAATGTATGCATACCAGTTCTACGTTATGTTCTTGACATTAAAGCGTAACTGTCATGTTTTTTTCCCCCCAGAAATCAAACGATTTTAAGGAGCTTTGTAATAGGTTTTATTAGGCAAAAATGCCTCTTTCTGTGCTCAAAAGACTTTTTCTCAACCCCCCCCCCCCCCCCCCTCACTCTGTGCATTTTCAGGAAAATCGGACTTCAGAGTGAAGACGGGTTCTGCTGAGTCCATTATAACCTATGGGGGAGGGGTTGAGGCAGAGGAGTGAGCAGGAAGAACAGACACACATACCAGCTGTTTATTCACTGTCTGGGCACATAAAACTCTGGATTCACAGGTCAGAAAGGTCAGTTCTTATCTAACAGCTTGGGGAGATAAGATTGCAGGATGTAGAATGTGTTTTCAGTCCTCCATGCGCAACTCCCTCCTCTCAACCACTCCCTTTTCCATAGGATAGAAAGGACAGAGAAATCCTGCTTCATCTAAAGTGATGGGGGGAGCTGGGAAACTCCTTTTTGAGTATAGAAGTGAACTCTTTTGCTTAAAAAAAAACTGTTACAGAAATCACTTGAACTATTGATATTTATTGTTTTCTGATAAATTACCCTGAAATGACAGTTACGCTTTAAAGGGGTTATCCAGTGCTACAAAAACATGGCCACTTTCTTCCAGAGACAACCCCACTCTTGTCTTCAGCTTGGGGTGTGTTTTGCTGCTCAGTTTCATTGAAGTGAATGGAGCTTAATTGCAAACCTCACCTGAACTGGAGACAAGAGTCGTGTTGTCTCTGAAAGAAAGTGGCCATGTTTTGGTAGCACTGGATAACCCCTTTAAGGTAAAATGATGAGTTATAAATAGCTTGGTAGATAATGATTACTTTTTGGTGAAGGCCGGCTGCAAGCCCACTCCTCCTTCATTGCTTCTCACCTTAGCAGGGCCACCAGCACGCACAAATTCTCCAGTATGATGAACAGACTGATAAGGATGCTGCTTATCTTCAGGTAAATGTCATTTTCACTTGTTCGACCAATTAGACGTCCAGTCAAATTATAATGTAACAGTATAATGTTAACATTTTGCTTGACTACCAGTTCTAGGCAATGGTTAGATGTCAGGTTAGATATCGGGTTCATGATGGCACATAAGAGTCTGTAAAAGAAAATAGATTCAATTGGGTTAAAGGGGTTATCCAGCGTGGGGGCACTTTTTTGGGGGGACCGGGAAGGAGGTGGCTGAAATAAAAGATGTCTACTTACCTCCCGGTTCCAGCGGCGGGTCCCGCATTCCCGGCCGCTTCCTGGTGTCTGACGCCGCCCGAGACGCTACGTTTCAGGGCCGCTCAGCCACTTATTGAAGGAGGCGGGATCCAAGCGGACTTGAAACGGATCCCGCCTCCTTCACTGAGTGGCTGAGCGGCACTGAGACGTAGCGTCTCGGGCGGCTTCAGACACCCGGAAGCGGCCAGGAACCAGGCACTCGAGTGCCTGTGATGCGGGACCCGCCGCTGGAACCGGCAAGGTGAGTGGACGTCTTTTATTTCAGCCACCTCCTCCCCGGTCCCCCCAAAAAAGTAGCCCCACGCTGGAGCACCCCTTTAAGCTTCCATTACTTTTCTGACCTTTACCATTGTATTGTTTTATTTAGGCTGGGTTCACGTTATGACCTGTCAAATAGGCATGCCCAAGTATATCAGCATGGACAGGAATGGGCCTCATTGACTTTTCAATGCTACTCAACCGGTTTGGCCACACCAGGGAGTGGAGTCTAAGGGTGGTATTACACGGGCCAATACCTGTAAACGAGAACCAATCTAGCAAACCTATTACACGGCCCGATAATCGTTAAACAAGGGCTGCAAGGACATCATTACCGATGTCCTTGGAGCCCTTGCTTGAACTATATACTTTACCTATCCACGCTCCAGGGCTGCTCCTGCGGTCCGCTTTTCCCCGGGTCCCGGGCGCTCTAGCTTCAGAGCGGCCTGTCAGCTGACAAGACTGGGAGAAGCGGACCACAGGAGCAGCCCTGGAGCGTGGATAGGTAATGTATATCGTCAGTCGCCGGCCGCGCACCGCTATTACACGTAGCGGTGTGCGGTCGGCGCCCGACAAATATAGGTTCCAACCTTTATCAATGATCAGCCGATGACAACGATCATCGGCTGATCGTTCTATTTATTACATGGAGTGATAATCGACCAAATGGGGCCGATTCGGCCGATTATCGGTCCGTGTAATAGTACCCTAAGGGCCTTATTACACCAACAGATTATCTGACAGATTTTTTTGAGCCAAAGCCAGGAATGGACTATAAACAGAACAGGTCATAAAAAAAGACTGAGATTTCTCCTCTTTTCAAATCCATTCCTGGTTTTGGCTTAAAAAAATCTGTCAGATAAACTGTTGGTGTAATAGGGCCCTAAGTGCCCACTAGGTCTTTACCCTTTATCCCCTTCTAGAGTGTGGAAGCCAGATTTCTGTGGCTAGAAGGCACCAGGTCGTCCCATGACTGGTTTGAGCAGCAGCTTTTTCCTAAGAACCAGACAGTTGGTGCAAGGCATGGATACCAGGCCGAGTATACATGGTCAGTAAGCCGGGTCGTTAGCAGGAGAGTCAGTGCTTTACCAGGGATGAGACAAGTATTGTAGTCAGAGATGCAAAGAATCAGGTCAGGATGTTTCATAGGAAGGTCGGACAATCTGTGCAACACAATATTGGCATCAGGTACATGGTACAGGGGAGTCAGGAGCTGGTTGTGACGCTCGGTTCCTAGCACTGCCGGAGCGTGCGGCCGGCCTCCTGCTTCTAATGGAGTCCCTGGTAACCGGTCTGGCCGGGTGCAGGGAGTGCGCAGATATTGTCCCTAATGACTACCCCTGCCGGTTGCTAGGGGCGCAGCGGCATCCTCTTTGTTGTTGCAGCGGCCGGGGCTTCACCGCCCCCTATCATGTTGCACAGGTTTGAATACTAGAGAATATCGAGCATGCTCGAGTTTTGTCCGAACCCGAGTGTTCGGCATTTGATTAGTGGTGGCTTCTGAAGTTAGATAAAGCCCTAAGGCTATCTGATAAACATGGATATACTCATAGGCTGTATGCATGTTTTCCTGACAACCTTAGGGCTTTATCCAACTTCAGCAGCCACCACTAATCACATGCCGAACGCTCGGCTTCAGACGAACTCAAGCATTATCGATATTCGTTCATCTCTATTGATTACTGATTATTAACTGACTGGCGGCCGACACAGCCAGTCAGCTTTGTGCATGGGACTGGAGCTGGAGTCTCAGCCCCAATCAATTTCTGGGGCTGGGACTCCAGGCTCCATAAGTATACTCCCCTATGTGTCCTCCTTTCCTGCGATAGAGCCTCATTCCTGAGTGTCACTAAGCTAGCGTTTGTATCTTGGTTACGTATTCCCTGGTTTCTCTGACTTTTGGCTTGACTTTCTGATGTTTCTCCCCGCCTTCTGATTTTTTACCGCTTTGACCAATAGTTACTGACCTGGCTAGAAGACTCTAAGTTTATTGTGTTTGTTTGTTCTGTCTTTGCCTCACCTGTCTTGCATTCTACAGTCCTAACCTGACAAAGCATAAACCACAGAACAGCCGGGATGGAGGATGCGGGCGGCGGTGCAGATGGGGGGCCGGGATGGAGGATGCGGGCGGCGGTGCAGATGGGGGGCCGGGATGGAGGATGCGGGCGGCGGGGATGATGGGGGGCCGGGATGGAGGATGCCGGTGGCGGGCCTGATGCAAGCGGCGGGGCTGTGGGCGCCAGGGGGTTAGAGCACATACTCACAGCGGGATGTCAATCCCGCTGCGAGTATGTGCTAACATAGGAATCAATGGTACTGGATCCGCAGATGATCTCGCTGCAAATCCGCAGAAGTGAGATCCGCTGTGGATCCGGTAGGTGTGAAGGCACCCGTACTTGGAATCCAAGAGTCCAAGAATGCTCAAAGAAATGGCAGGTAAGGCTAATGTAAATAGGTGCAGGTGGCTCTGGAATGGGAGATGGCAGTAGCAGGTGAAGACAAGAGGGAGATTTATCAAACTGGTGTAAAATAGAACTGGCTCAGTTGCCCCTAGCAACCAATCAGATTCCACTTTTCATTCCTCACAGACTCTTTGAAAAATGAAAGGTGAAATCTGGCTGCTAGGGGCAACAAAGACAATATACTTTACACCAGTTTGATAAATCTCCCCCAAAGTGCCTATATAAATCCAGAGCAGTTGGCTGCTGCGCACCCTAGTGGCCAAAGATTTTGCTGCAGGAAAAGGAGGAAGAAGACACCAGAAAACATGAGCATACCAGGATGGCCCCACTGCCGGTGAGTTTCATCCGGCAGTGTTACACTTTTGAGTCCTGGAAAATACATACTGTATATACCTATGGGAAAACCATGTAAACCATACTTGGGGTGACAGAAGCAGAAAAATCTGTTGTGTTAACATAGCTTAATGTGTTCAGTGCTTATGAGAAAAAGTGTCTTTTACTATGCCAATTCTTATTGGTTGGAGGAAACAGCCGTATACAAGGCGGTCAAGGTGGATGAAGCTACTGGGCAGAGATCCAGAATAGAAATTGCTAACACCTCTTCATGTATATAACTGCACCCCAAACTCCCCATACATACATACACACATACAGTATTTTATGATTTCATTTTAAAGACATCTAGCATTAGAATCTAAAAACTCACCAGTGCAGAAAATTAATGGATCCTGGTTCCAGTTTTCAGAGAACAGCTGTATATGCACAATCAGCTCTCCACTTAATTCAGTAGGAGTTATGGAAACCTGCAATTAGGATACAGAATTAGAGAGATTATAACTCTTATATCATAGAAGTGTTCACAGAAAACCTATTTAGGGTGCGTTCACACGTACAGGATCTGCAGCAGATTTGATGGCCCACATTAGATTCTATGCAAATCTGCAACTTCAAATCTGCTGCAGATCCAGTACGTGTGAACGCACACTAAGGGTGCATTGACACGTACAGGATCTGCACCATATTTGATGGCGCAGATTCGATTTAGGCTATGTTCACACAACGTCAAAAATAAAGAGAAGGCGCCCAATTTGGTATTTAAAATAACGTCTGTTTTTGCTGCAATTTAACTGACTGCAATGGTAATGCATTAAAGTCAATGGGAAGACGGACGTCCGATACAATGCATTGAATAACAAATGTTTTTACCTCGAACGTCAAAATAATTAACATGATCATTATTTTCAGATGTCTTTGGCAAACAGCAGACGTTTTTTATTAGTTGTTTCCGCACAGTTTTTCTTTTGTCACCGTTCTTTCTCTGTTTTTACTATTAAACTCAATGGACTTTTCAATAAAGCCACACCCAAAGGGCAATTAGTAACCCCAAACTAGAATGTACAAACACCAGTCATTGCACTAAGGGGAGGCCAGGCTGCTAAATGACGAATGTTATTTTAGACGTAAAATAACGGACGTCATTTTAACCCCTTAGCGACCCATGACGTATCTGAGACCCCGCTCTGAACGGCGCTGATCCCGGCTGACACGTGCAGCCGGGCAGTGCCTCTATTAGCCGGCGCGGGTCCCGTTGCCGTGCCGGCTAATTAAGCCTCTAAGTGCAGCTGTCAAACCTGACAGCTGCATTTAGAGGCACTGCGCCGCACATCCCTGGTGTCTAGTGGGACGGATCTCCCCCCCGCGATGCGATCGCGGGGGGGAAATCCGTTCTTCTGCCCGTGCCGGGCCTCAGCGTCGGAATGACGCTGATCCCGGCTCGGCAATAGATTGCTATGGCCTGCAGCAGGCCATAGTAATCTATGACCGATCTAATCGATCTTTGCTGTGTATATACACAGCATTGATCTCTATGAGAGATCAGTGCTGTCTATATACAAGTCCCCCAGGGGGGCTTCTAGTTACAGTAAAAATAAAAGTAAAGTGTTTTTATTAATAAAAAATCCCCTCCCCTAATAAAAGTCCAAATCACCCCCCTTTTCCCATTTTATAAATATAAATTAATAAATAAATAAATAAACATATTTAGTATCGCCGCGCGCGTAATCGCCCGAACTATTAATTAATCACATTCCTCATCTCGCACGGTAAACGGCGTCAGCGCAAAAAAATTCCAAAGTGCAAAATTGCGCATTTTTGGTCGCATCAAATCCAGAAAAAATGTAATAAAAAACTATCAAAAAGTCGTATATGCGCAATCAAGGTACTGATAGAAAGAACACATCATGGCGCAAAAACTGACACCTCACACAGCCCCATAGACCAAAGGATAAAAGCGCTATAAGCCTGGGAATGGAGCGATTTTAAGGAACGTATATTTGTTAACAATGGTTTGAATTTTTACAGGCCATCCGATACAATATAAGTTATACATGTTATATATCATAGTAATCGTAACGACTTGAGGAACATGCATAACAAGTCAGTTTTACCATAGGACGGACGGCGTAAATGCAAAACTCCCTGAAATCAAAACAAATTCGTTTTTTTTTTCAATTTGACAGCGCAAATGATTTTTTTCCGGTTTCGCAGCATATGTTATGGAAAAATAATGCCTGTCATTGCAAAGTACAATTGGTTTCGCAAAAAATAAGCGCTCATATACATCTCTAGGTGAAAAAATGCAAGCGCTATGGACTTTTAAACATAAAATGGAATAAGCAAAAGCGCAAAAACGAAAATAGGCTTTGACCTTAAGGGGTTAAACGGAGCTTAAAAGACGTGTGAACATAGCCTTACTTTGAATCTGCAACTTAAAATCTGCGCCATCAAATGTGCTGCAGATCCTGTATGTGTGAACGCACCCTCAAGGGTGCCTTCACACGTACAGGATCTGCAGCAGATTTGATGCTGTGTTCTGTTATTTAGATCAAATCTGCTGCGGATGTGTGTGAAGCTACCATAAATTGTTATTGTCATTTAAAAACTGAACAGAGAGTAGTGCTCTTTACTCTCCTGGCTGTAGGTGGAGGGGAGAAACATATCTCAGCTGAGCACTTCTCCCCAGTGGTCTCGGCACTCATTTCAAATCTCTCATTGACATGTCAAGTGTTTATTTAAATGACAGTAACATTTTAAGTTAATTGATGCACTATATTTCACACCATGTACAAAATTAGAATTAATACACAAAGCAAATTAGGCTCTAAAGGTATTTTCCTATGTCTAGTATGCATTCAGGCCACTTTTTATTACAGTTCAAGAAGGATTTTACAGATAAATGTTATGCTATTAAAAAGTCATGCTTTGTGAAGGTTCCTATTAATCTACATATGGCAAGTTCTCTATTTTGTGGTTTGGGCGTTGCACAGACAGTCTCACAGGAAGGGTGGAGAGTGTAAAGTTTCACTGAGAATGGCAAAGATTACTTCCAAAGGAGGGAAACCACTGATTATGCATTAATGATACCACTATTATTTATATTTTCCGTTAATATAGTGAAAAAAAGTATTGTGCCGTGTATCTGAATAGAATGTTGTGAAAGATTATTAGCATATGCCTAAACATTATGACTTTTAGGAGTCTGGCCTCTTTAAAGATTGACAGGACCAATTTCCTGTCGTATTATTTGCTCATCTGTTCCCCCAAACATCTGCTATGTATAGAATTATAACACAAGTTAGTCAAGTGAATAGAATTATGTTGCAGGTGGCTTACAGAGTCTTTAACCCTTTGAGGACCAGGCCCAAAATGACCCAGTGGACCGCGCAAATTTTGATCTTAGTGCTTTTGTTTTTCCCTCCTCCCCTTCTAACAGCTCTAGCACTCTCAGTTTTCTATCTACAAGCCATGTAAGTGCTTGTTTTTTACAGGAATAGTTGTACTTTGTAATGGCGTCATTCATTTTACCATAACATGTATGATGGAATTCCAAATATATTATTTATGAAGATATAAATAGGTGAAATCGTAAATAAGAATGCAATATGGTAACGTTTGGGGGGTTCCTGTGTCTACGTAATGCACTATATGGTAACAGCGACATGACACTATTATTCTATAGGTCAGTCCGAACACAACCATATGCAGGTTACACAGATTCTCTAATGTTATATATGTATTTTTTTTATGAAATCCTTTTTTTTGGCAATTAAATATTAATAAAATGCTTATAACGGTTTTATTTTTTCACCTACGGGGCTGTATGGGGTGTCATTTTTTCCGCCATGATCTCTAGTTTTTATTAATACCATATTTGTGAAGATCGGATGTTTTGATCACTTTTTATTGATTTTTTTTAAATATATAATGTAACATAAAATTGGTAATCCGCGCACTTTTTCCCCTCTATTCGTGTACGCCGTTCGCCGTTCGCAATGACGCTTGTTATATTTTAATAGATCGGACAATTACGCACGCTACGGTATATTATATGTTTATCTATTTATTTATTTTTATATGTTTTATTTATATAATGGGACTTTTATTGGGGGAGGGGCTTTGGGGTAGTGTGTTAGTGTTTTGAACTTTTTTTTTTTACACTTTTGAAGTCCCTTTGGGGGACTTTTACATACAGTACTTTGATTTCTACACTGATGAATGCTATGCCATAGGCATAGCATTGATCAGTGTTATCGGCGATCTGCTCATTGAGCCTGCCTGTGCATGCTGAGTGTAGCAGATCGCCGATCGGACCGCAGGGAGGCAGGTAAGAGACCTCCGGCGGCCCGTTTTACCAATCGGGACCCCCGCAGTCACACTGCGGGGGTCCCGATCGGTAAGTGACAGGGGACTCCCCCTGTCACTTACACTTAAACGCCGCGGTCGCGCCGCAATCGCGGCGTTTAAGGGGTTAATGACACGTGGCAGCGCGATCGCTGCAGCGTGTCATTACCGGTGAGGTCCCGGCTGCTGATTGCAGCCGGCCCCCACCTGCTATGAAGCGCGCTCCGCTCCGGAGCGCGCTTCATAGCGGGAAAAACACCCAGGACGTAAGGTTACGTCATGGGTCGTCTGGGGACAGACTTCCATGACGTAACCCTACGTCCAGGGTCGTCTAGGGGTTAAAGGGGAACTCCACATAGGAAAAATTGGTTTTCTAATAAAAGTAGATTAAAAGTTATATAGATGTGTCTATACAATGTATTACCGTATCTGTACGGTTCTGCCACACTGGTAGCTGATATAAATCCAGGAAGTCAAGAAAATGGCCTCCTGTCCATTCACATTGTCTCCTGCTCCCACTGCTCTCCCACCTTAGGAGACAAATCTTCCATGCCTCTATCTCACATTGTGTGTGTTTGCTAGGCACAGGCTGATGATGCAGACAGGGGGCTGGATCCCCCAATCCCCTGAGTGATTGACCATCTCTGACCGGCCAGAAGCAGGTGCTGCAAGGACTGAGGACTGTGATGAACATCTGAGGGAAAGCATTGCATTCTGGAACCAGAGCTGCATTCTGGGAACTGCTCAATCAGGAAGTACAGAAACACAATACAGAACAACCCCCCCCCCCCCCCCCCCAAACAAATAGATTTTTGGTAGTTTCAAAAATGGGATAGATAGGTAAGTAATGCGTTATGCTTCTGCAGAAGTTTCTTTTTTTTTTTTTTTTTTTTACCCTCTACCTGGAATTCCCCTTTAAGGGGGTTAATGAATTTCGCTGGATTATGTCCTTTACGTGAACAACTGCTTGTCATTTTAAATTGCTACTTTGTACTCTTTTATGCTTGATGGAGGCTAAGATGCAGTGCAGACTTTGGTGGAGCTGATCAAGAGGGTCTCTCTTGTTTCACTTTTGTGAGAAATGTTCAGAACTTTCATTTCTCTAATGTACATCTTGTGCCGCAATAGGCTTTTGTTCTCACTGTCACACACAGGTGTAGCTTACGATATGGAGGTACACTTTAACCTCTGGCCTCTGCCGTATATTTTGGCCTTAAAGGGGTATTCCACCCAAGAGCTAAAAAAAAAAATGCTCCAAAACCTAGCTGGTCTTACTCACAATGCCTCCCTGAGTATTTTGAGTAATCTCTCATCTTTCTAGCTGCCACCTATCCTGAGCTACAAGTTTTTCTAAAAGCTGGTCTATATCCAAGATGGTGCCAGACGAAACTACATTTCCCATCATGCAGTGCTTCTCTCTGATTGGTCAGTTTGCATACTACATTGCACAGTAAACAATGGACTGTTTGCTGGAACTGAAAGACGGCAGTAGGGAGGATCTAGTTTTGGGAAGCTGGGAGACGTTTCCAAGGACGGGATGGCACCTGGGGAGAAACAGCGCGGAGCACACTTTAAAGCCTCGCAGTCTGATAAGCGGAATGCTGGTATGAATGAAGCACTTGCTTCGTTCCTACTGGAAATTTTCTCATCCCTAGAGAACAGCCTTGACAGAGCAGACCAATCCCTGACAAGAGTACCTATTGAAAATAGTATTATATGCCTTCAAAGTCTTCAAACACCTTCTGGTAATACTCTTGCAACACCTCCTGGCATTGCTCATGCAACAGCTTCTGGCATTACTCCTGCAACGCTTCCTGGCGTTTTTCCTGCAATACTCATGGGAAGGTGCAAGAGGCTGTCGGCTGTGTGCGGGGGAAGGGGGTGGCTGTGGACAGCGGTCGCAGCACAAAGTGAGCTGGCGGAGCGGGAGTCTGTCAGTTATGTGAGCGCATGTGTGTATGTGTGTGTGTGGGGGGGGGGGGGCATTGGTTTGCTGACCAGGACAGCCAGCGGTCTATGTCATATGTGTCCTCCCTCTCGCGGGCTGTTACCCAGCCTATTGAAGAGAGGGAGGACATTTGATTTATGTGTCCGAAGGGATGGGGGAAGGACAGAGGAGCAAGACCGAGTGTAATCAGTCTAGCTTATTTATGGCATCCAAAAGGGGTGAGTTCTCAGGGAAAGCGCAGAAGCCATAATTACATGATATTGCAGATAGAAAAAGCTATGTGTTACTTATTTAATGATGTAAAAATGCTTTTCAGGGTATTAGTTTAAAGAGGATGTACCACCTGGTACATCCTCTTTAACCTAAACCCACTGATCGAACGGCGCCGGCACGGGGAAGCCGGTGCCGCGGTCTGTTTTTCAGACCGAGGCCCCGTTCCCGTGCACGGCGTCGTTCTATGCACCGGAACCGGCCGGTGCTCAAGCCGCGTGCTAAGGGAGCCGCGTCATACAGGGGAGGGAATTCGTCCCGCCTCCAGTGCTTGAGCACCGGCCGGTTCCGGTGCATAGAACAGTGCCGTGCACGGGAATCCGGGCCTCGGTCCGAAAAACGGACCGCGGCACCGGCTTCCCCGTGCCGGCGCCGTTCGATCAGTGGGTTTAGGTTGAAGAGGATGTACCAGGTGGTACATCCTCTTTAACTCCCTATTTGAGCCTTAATGACCAGGCTCATTTTTCAAAATCTGACCTGTCTCACTTTATGCGCTTATAGCTCAATGATGCTTTAACATATGCTAGCGATTCTGAGATTGTTTTTTTGTAACATGGTACTTTATATTAGTGGTAACATTTGGTCACTATCTTTAGTGTTTTTGTGAAAAACATCAAAATATCATGAAAAATTTGCACTTTACAAAATTTGAAATTCTCTGCTTCTAAGAAAAGAAAGTTGTATCACATAAATTAGTTTTTAGGTCACATTACCAATATGTCCTCTTTATTCTGGCATAATTTCGTAAACATATTTTACTTTTCTTGGGTGTTACGGGGCTTAGAAATGTATCAGCAAATTACAAATTTTTCATGAAATTTCCAAAACTAATTTTTTTCAGGACCAGTTCTTTTTTTAAGTGTGTTTAGGAGGCTTGTATACTTGAAACCCCCATAAATGACCCCATTTTGGAAACTACACACACTAAGGAATTAATCTAGGGGTATAATGAGCATTTTAACCCTACAGGGGCTGGAGGAAAGTATTCACAATTAGGCCAGAGAAAAATGGAAAATAGAAATTTTCAAATAATATGTTCGTTCAGATTAAAGTATCTCATTTTCACAAGCAACAGGAGAGAAAAAGCACCCCAAAATTTGTAACGCAGGTTCTCCTGAGTACAATGGTACCTCATATGGGGGCGTAAACTACAGTATGGGCATACAGCGGGGCTCAGAACGGAAGGAGCGCCAATTAGCATTTTCAGTGCAGATTTTGCTGTACAAGTTTTCAGGCGCCAGGTGCGTTTGCAGTGCCCCTGTAGTGCCAGGGAAGTGAACCCCCCCCCCCCCAAAGTCAGCCCATTTTGGAAAGATAACCCCTCAAAGAATACGTCTTGGGGCGCAGTGAGCATTTTGACCCCACAGGTATTAGAGGAAAGTATTTAAAATTAGACAGTAAAAATTAAAAACTAGAATTTTTCTAATATGTATGTTTAGTTTGAAATTTCTCAATTTCACAAGGAACAGGGGAGAAAAGGCACCCCAAAATCTGTAACGCAGGTTCTTCCGAGTAGAAAGGTATCCCATATGTGGGCATAAACCACTGTATGGGCACACAGCAGGGATCAGAAGGAAGGGAGCGCCAATTAGCATTTTCAGTGCAGATTTTGCTGTAGAAGTTTCTGAGCGCCAGGTGCGTTTGCAGTGCCCCTGTAGTGTCAGCAGAGTGAAACCCCCCCATAAGTCACCCCATTTTGGAAAGTGCACCCCTCAAAGAATACATCTTGGTGTGCGGTGAGCATTTTGACCCCACAGGTATTAGAGGAAAGTATTCAAAATTAGACAGTAAAAATGAAAAACTAGAATTTTTCCAATAATATGTTTGGTTAGTGTAAAATTTCTCAACTTCACAAGGAAAGGGAGAGAAAGCGCAACCCAAAATCTGTAACGCAGGTTCTCCTGAGTACAACGGTACCCCATATGTGAGCATAAACCACTGTATGGGCACACAGCAAGGCTCAGAAGGGAAGGAGCGCCAATTAGCATTTGCAGTGCAGATTTTTCTGAAGAAGTTTCTGAGCGCCAGGTGCGTTTGCAGTGCGCCTGTAGTGTCCGCAGAAGAGAAACCCCCCAAAAGTCACCCCATTTTGGAAAGGACACCCCTCAAGGATGTCATCTTGGGGTGCAGTGAGCATTTTGACCCCACAGGTATTAGAGGAAAAGATTCAAAATTAGAAAGTAAAAATGAAAAAAATTAATTTTTTCAATAATATGTTTGTTTAGTTTGAAATTTCTCAATTTCACGAGAAACAGGAGAGAAAATGCACTGCAAAATTTATAAAGCAGGTTCTCCTGAGTACAACGGTACCTCATATGTGGGCATAAACCACTGTATGGGCACACAGCAGGGCTCAGAAGAAAAGGAGCATCATTTTGCTGGTGCAAAACCGCAGCTAGTATCGGTTATTAGAATAGCGCAGTTGCTTAAAATCTTTTTTTAAAATGAGATTACAGGTAATTTGGGGTAGTGATGGGCAACCTGGGAGTGTTTACTTGCTATCTGGGGTGTTTATGGGCAATCTGGGGTGGTATGAGCAGTCTGTGGCAATCTGGGGTGTTTATGGGCAATCTGGGGTGGTTACGGGCAATCTGGGAGTGTTTACTGGCTATCTGGGGTGGTAACGAACAATCTGGGGGTGTTTATGACTATCTAGCGGTGTTTACTGGCTATATGGGATGGTAACGGACAATCTGGGGGTGTTTACTGGCTATATGGGGTGGTAACTGACAATCTGGGGGTGTTTACAGGCTATCTGGGGTGGTGACGGGCAATCTGGGGGGGGGGTCACAGGCAAACTGGGGTGGTGATGGGCAATCTGGGGGAGGAGTGGCAGGCAATCTGGGGTAGGTATGGGCAATCTGGGGTGGTTACGGGCAATCTGTGGCAATCTGTAGTGGTTATGGTTATGGTTTTTGCAGGTATTAGACGGATCTTGCATGCCCAGAGCATAGGCGTATTATACGCCATGGAGAGGCCATAGTGTACATACAGTGTAGGGTCTGCCTCGATATGAGTCCACCTTATCGTGGTGAGGCAGTTTACGCTGTTTGCAAATGGTAACCAAGAGACTCATTATTTTTGTGGGAATTTTTTGGGCAGTTGGGGGGGCTGCTTTTAATTATTTTCATGTCTATGGTGGGTCTGTATCTTGCTGTTGCGGTGAGCTGTTGCTTTTTTCTGTGTTTTTGTGTGTTTGCAATTTCAGCCATGGCAACGTGCTCCTGCCTAGTGTGAACAGTGTTCTAGGAGAGCTGACCAATTTTTTTTTCCTTTTTTTTTCTGTGTTCCAGTTGGGGGAGTGGCTGCCTCTATTTGGTCGTGCACTCCACCTGTCTCACCCAGGTGATGCAATTATTTTTGCAGGTATTAGATGGATCTTGCATGCCCAGAGCATAGGCGTATTATACGCCATGGAGAGGCCATAGTGTACATACAGTGTAGGGTCTGCCTCGATATGAGTCCACCTTATCGTGGTGAGGCAGTTTACGCTGTTTGCAAATGGTAACTGTCACGGCCGCGGCGGCTTCCCGCGTCCCGGGTTGCCGCCGCGACCGCCTCCTGTCCCGTGCAGCTGCCGGGGTCCTGGTGCAGGGACCCGGCGCTGCGGTCTGTTCGGCCCCGGGGGGCGCCTCACCTCGTCCCGCTCCTCCTTCCGTCTGTGCCGGCCGGCGCGCGCGTCCCCGCCTCCTAGGGCGCGCGCGCGCCGGCTGTCTCAGATTTAAAGGGGCAGTGCGCTCCTAATTGGTAGTTGCACCCAATCACTCCCCTATAAATCCCAGCATGCCCTGTCCCCTGTGTTGGAGCCTCTACATGCTTCCCATAGCGTTGGCCCAGCCCCCTGTTGTTCCTGAGTCCTGTCCGTTACCTGGTCCCAAGTCCCTGTTCCTGAGTCCTGTCCGTTACCTGGTCCCTAGTCCCTGTTCCTGGTTCCTGTTCCCCTGTCACTCCACCTGTTCCCGTGTCCAGCCTGTCACGTGCTCTCTCATCTGCAGACCATTGCCTGTGCCATCTCCTGCCACGCCTCGCCTGCCGACACCAGCAACCAAGCCAGGGGTAGCGACTGCCGCAGCAAGTCCATCCCGCCTTGCGGCGGGCTCTGGTGAAAACCAGCGGCCCCTTAGACTCCGCCCCCTGGTGAGGTTAGTGCCATCGCTGGTGTCGGTCCAGTGGATCCACTACTCCAGGCGTTACAGTAGGCTCCAACCATGGATCCCGGCGAGGTGCCTGATCTCCGTGACGTCGCCAGAGTGGTCACTCAGCAGGCGCAACAAATCCAGAAACAGTCGCAGCAGATCCAGCAACTCACTACCGCCTTACAGCAGCAGACTACTGACCAGCGCACACCACCTCCTGACGCTTCTTCTTCACTCCGACTGGCTCTCCCAAGCAAGTACTCTGGGGACTCTAAGTTGTGCAGAGGATTCTTGACTCAGTGCACCATGCACATTGAACTTTTGAGTAGTCAGTTTTCCACCGAGCGCTCTAAAGTGGCTCTCATCATCAGCCTATTAGAAGGTAGAGCCCTGGCCTGGGCCACGCCACTGTGGGACCGTGATGATCCTGTTGCTGCCAATCTCCGGGCCTTCCTATTCGAGTTTCGCTCCGTCTTTGAGGAACCTGCCCGTGCTTCTTCAGCCGAGACTGCTCTCCTCAACCTCTCTCAAGGCAGCTCCTCTGTTGGTGACTACGCCATCCAGTTCCGCACCCTGGCAGCTGAATTGGACTGGAACGAGGCCGCCCTATTGGCCACCTTCAAGAAGGGCCTGTCTAGTCGAGTGAGAGACGTGCTCGCTGCCCGAGACCTGCCTACCTCCCTGAACGAACTCATTCTACTGGCCACCCGAGTTGATACTCGTTTTTCGGAGAGGGAGGAGGAGGTTCGGCATGAACATTTACTAACCCGTTCCCGTCGCCATCCCCAGCTGGCGCCGGTTTTCCAGAATCCTGACCTTTCGATGTCCCAGCCCTCTCCTGAGATTCCTATGCAGGTGGAACGGGCTCACCTGACGCCTAATGAAAGAATCCGGCGCCTGGAGCGGAATCTCTGTCTCTATTGCGGTGGTTCCGATCACTTCCGGCTGGGATGTCCCCTACGTCCCCAAACATCCGGAAAATGCTCGCACCTAGGTCCGGTGGGACAGGTGTCCCTAGGTGTGAATGCCACCTTTCCAAGTCTGTCTATGCCAGTTTCCATCCGGACTCCCTCAGGACAAAATCATCAGACTACTGCCTTCCTCGATTCTGGCTCAGCAGGCAGTTTTATTTCGGCAACATTGGTCCAAAGATGGCGGCTACCCGTGACCCGACTAGCCAGGCCCCTGACTATCTCCTCGGTCACGGGCGAAATTCTTACCGACCGTGTGTACTACCAGACCGCACCTTTAATCCTCCAGGTGGGTCCTTTACATCAAGAAGAGATATCCTTCTACGTCCTGCCCCATTCTTCCCCCGCGGTCCTCCTGGGACTCCCGTGGCTGCAAGAACATGCCCCTCAGCTGGACTGGAGAACCGGGGAGATTCTCAGTTGGGGTCAGGACTGTTCCAACCAGTGTCTCAAGTCACCTCAGACCAAGTGTACTATGTCGTTTCCTGTCCCTGCCAAGCCTCTATCCGGCCTACCGGCAGAAGACCAAGACTCGGCGGATGCCTTCTTTGCCGAGGTGTACCCTCTCTCCGTACCCAAGACTGAGGTCATGTCCTCTAACCACCGGGAGAACTTACAGAAGGACCTCGTCCACAGACCCACATTCCCTTGCCACGTTTTACCGCCTGATCGCCTAGTACCAGTCGCCACCTCCACTCTTCAGAGAGTACCCCCCGGAAAGACTCATGTTCACCCTGCGCTTCGAAGAGGTATTTTGAAGTGGGGACATTCCTCGTTGGAGGCCGGGCACCCTGGAGTCCGTAAGACCGGCCAACGGATCTCTCGCCACTACTGGTGGCCCAGTCTATCCCAAGATGTTAAAGACTTTGTGGCTTCCTGTGCCATTTGCAGGCAAGAAAGAGGGGGAGGCCAAAGGGGGGGGTACTGTCACGGCCGCGGCGGCTTACCGCGTCCCGGGTTGCCGCCGCGACCGCCACCTGTCCCGTGCAGCTGCCGGGGTCCAGGTGCAGGGACCCGGCGCTGCGGTCTGTTCAGCCCCGGGGGGCGCCTCACCTCGTCCCGCTCCTCCTTCCGTCTGTGCCGGCCGGCGCGCGCGTTCCCGCCTCCTAGGGCGCGCGCGCGCCGGCTGTCTCAGATTTAAAGGGGCAGTGCGCTCCTAATTGGTAGTTGCACCCAATCACTCCCCTATAAATCCCAGCATGCCCTGTCCCCTGTGTTGGAGCCTCTACATGCTTCCCATAGCGTTGGCCCAGCCCCCTGTTGTTCCTGAGTCCTGTCCGTTACCTGGTCCCAAGTCCCTGTTCCTGAGTCCTGTCCGTTACCTGGTCCCTAGTCCCTGTTCCTGGTTACTGTTCCCCTGTCACTCCACCTGTTCCCGTGTCCAGCCTGTCACGTGCTCTCTCATCTGCAGACCATTGCCTGTGCCATCTCCTGCCACGCCTCGCCTGCCGACACCAGCAACCAAGCCAGGGGTAGCGACCTGGGGGTCGCCTGCCGCAGCAAGTCCATCCCGCCTTGCGGCGGGCTCTGGTGAAAACCAGCGGCCCCTTAGACTCCGCCCCCTGGTGAGGTTAGTGCCATCGCTGGTGTCGGTCCAGTGGATCCACTACTCCAGGCGTTACAGTAACCAAGAGACTCATTATTTTTGTGGGAATTTTTTGGGCAGTTGGGGGGGCTGCTTTTAATTATTTTCATGTCTATGGTGGGTCTGTATCTTGCTGTTGCGGTAAGCTGTTGCTTTTTTCTGTGTTTTTAGTGGTTATGGTTAGCCTGTGGCAATCTGGGGTGGTTACAGGCAATCTGGGGGTGTTTACTGGCTATCTGGGGTGGTTACGGGTAATCTGAGCAGTAACAGGTAAACTGGAGTGGTTATGAATAATCTGGGGTGGTTACAGGTAATCTGGGGTGGTTACAGGTAATACGGGGTGGTTACAGGTAATGCGGAGTGGTTACAGGTAATGCGGAGTGATTACAAGTAATGTGGGGTGGTTACAGGTAATGCGGAGTGGTTACAGGTAATGCGTGGTGGTTACAGGTAATCCGGGGCACTTGACTTTTTATCCCGTCACCAATGATTTTTGGGGACGGGACAAAAAGTGTCGGCAGCATTTAGAACAAGTGATCAGTGGTATATAGTATATACAGCTGATCACTTGTGCCAGGACCACATCGGCTAGTCCCTGATCATTGCCCCATGCCCTCCGCCACCTCTGGTGGTGGAGAGAATGAGAGTTTGATTTTTTTTAAGGGTACAAACACACTTGTCGTATTTGCAGCGAGTTTCTGGCTGCGTATTCACAGTGAGACTCGCTGAGGATCCCAGCCATGTGTACTCTATGGCAGACAAACTCGCAGCAGGGATGTACATCCCTGCTGCGAGTTTGTCCGCAGCTTGCCCTGTTAACTCCCCAGCCGCCGGAGACTATACGTCACCTGATCCCGACTACGGGGCTCCCATTCAGCCAATCAGTGCTGCGGTGGGGCAACGCACTGATTGGCCGAGCGGGACGTGCCGGGAATCAGCAAAGGACCAGATGATGTATAGTCGGGACCAGGTGATGTATAGTCTCCAGCGGCCGGGGGGTTAACGGGTCGGCCTTTGGACAAACTTGCAGCAGGGATGTACATCCCTGCTGCGACTTTGTCTGCCATTGAGTACACAGGGCCGGGATCCTCAGCGAGTCTCGCTGCGAATACGCAGCCAGAAACTCGCTGCCGATACGACATGTATTCATCTCCTCTCACTGTGGATTAACGGTGAGAGGAGATAAAAGCATGCAATGCCCGTTACCGGTGGCCGCCATTATACTGGTAATAACGGCGATCGTCGGTGCGGGGACTGGCCGGGACTGAGCCCCCACTCTGCCCCAACTTCTCAGCGACCTCCGGTAGCTGAGAGGAGGGGGCTGCGGGCCTTACCGGCGCTGCTGCACTATTCTGCGCCAGCGCCATAAAGAGCTGATGGCAGCAGAATAGAGCCCATTAGTGATCGCCGTAAAAATCTGTATCGATGGTCACTAATAACATAATACATGTATTCTCTGGGTCACTACGGTTATGGCGATACCACATTTGTGTAGTTTTTTTTTAACTATTACCACTTTGGCGCAATAGAAACTCTCTTCCTAGCAAAAACCCACAAAAACTGTCGCCACATTGCAAGATCCATAGCGTTCTTATCTTTTGCGCAACAGAGCTGGTTTTGGGCTTATTTTATGCGGGAAGATCTGTAGTTTCTACTGATACCAAGTTTTATATGTATATGACTTTTTGATCTCTTTTATGATGTATTTTCTAAAGCAGATTAATAAAATACAGCTATTCTGGTACTGTTTTTTTATTTATTTTTTACAGCGTGTCGTGCGATATAATTATTGATATCATTTTATAGATTGGGTCGTTATGGACGTAGCGATACCAAATATGTATAGGATTTGTGTTTTTGATCACTTTTATGTAATGTTTTATAGTGTATGGGGAATGTAATGCATTTTTAATATGGGGGGGGGCTGGGGGGATTGTGTTTGGTGCACTTTTTTTTCACTTTTTTACACTAGTGTACATTAGTGTACACTAGTGTAACACTTAGATCACAGTATACAATACACTGTACTGCTTCTGCAGTACAGTGTATTGTATCATGTGACCATCCTGCTGACAGGCAGTAGCACAGCCACCCCTGTCAGCAGGGTGGCTTATCCATGGTAAGCCCAGGGGGCCTAATGAAGGCCAATAAGTTACCATGGACACATCGGGGGGACCGGACGGCGCCGCGGGACCTCCGATCATGTAAGAGGACTGGCGGCGCCGTCCGGTACACACCGGAACCCGTTAGATACCGCTGTCATACTTTGACAGCGGCATTTAATGGGTTAAACTGCCCGGAGCGGAGAATTCTCCGCTCCGGGCAGTTACAGGAGTGGGTCAGCGGTCACACTGACCGCTGATCCCCCGCACTGCCGCCGCCGGGCGGCAGCTTATTCCGATGCGTCTGCCGTTTAAAGGCGTACGCATCGGAATAAAGACCATTAGTGGCTGCCGTGAAAAGGCAGCATGGCGGTCACTAAGGGGTTAATGACCAGTTTTTTTTCAATTTTTGCATTTTTTTTTTTCTTCATGCCTTCTTAGGGGCCATAGCGCTTTTATTTTTCCAATCACAGAGCGTCTTTTTTTTTTTTTCCACGATCTCTAGTTTTCATTAGTATCATATTTGTGTAGATGGGACTTCTTGATCACTATTTATTAATTTTTTTCTGATAATGTGACAAAAAAAATCAGCAATCCTTGTGTCCTTATCCTCTTCTCGTTTACGCCGTACACCGTGTGGGTATAATAATGGTTATATTTTACTAGATCAGACAATTATGCTCGCTACAATATATGTATATGTATTTTACTTTTAAAAGGGAAAAGGGGTGTCATTTAAGTTGTTTTTTTTTAATCATTTTAACTCTCCCTAGGGGAGTATTACATGGAATTATTAGATTGCATATACTGTTCAATGCTGTGACATTGCATAGCATTGATCAGTATTATTGGTGATCTTCACATAGAGTCTGCCTGAGGTAAGTATAACTCCTCCGGCAGTCAGGGAAAATAATCAGGGTACTATTAGACGGTCCGATAGGGGCGCGTTAACAACTGTAAACGAGAGCCGATCTGCTAGATCGGCGCTCTTTTACTGGGCCTATTACACGTCCTGATAATCATTTAACAAGGGCTGCAAGGACATTGTTACCAATGTCCTTGCAGCCCTTGCTTAGATGGTATACTTTACCTATCCACGCTCCAGGGCTGCTCCTGCGGTCCGCTACTCCCTGGGTCCCGCGCGCTCTAGCTTCAGAGCAGCCTGTTAGCTGACAGGCCACTCAGTCAATCACAGGCCGCAGGCGGTCCCGGCCTGTGATTGGCTGAGTGGCCTGTCAGCTCAGACAGGACGCTCTGAAGCTAGAGCGCGCGGGACCCGGGGAGCAGGAGGAGCCCTGGAGCGTGGATAGGTAATGTAGATCGTCAGTCGCCGGCCGCACACCGCTATTACACATCATCGGCTGATCGTTGTCTTTATTACACGGAACGATAATCATTTGGCCTGATTATCGTTCTGTGTAATAGTACCCTTAAAGGAGAAGTCCGGCTAAGATTTTTATTGAAGTATTGTATTGCACCCGAAAAGTTATACAAATCATTAATATACATTTATTACGGGAAATGCTTATAAAATGCTTTTTCCATGCACTTACTACTGCATCAAGGCTTCACTTCCTGGAAAAAATGGTGATGTCACGACTCGACTCCCAGAGCTGTGCGGGCTGTGGCTGCTGGAGAGGATGAAAGCAGATGGATACTGAGGGACACAGGGCACTGGAGGGACACCGAGCATCCCTCTGCAATCATCCTCTCCAGCAGCCACAGCCCGCACAGCTCTGGAAGTCGGGTCGTGACATCACCATTTTATCCAGGAAGTGAAGCCTTGATGCAGTAGTAAGTGCAGGGAAAAATTTACTTTATAAGCATTTCCTTTAGTAAGTGTATATTTGTAATTTGTATAACTTTTGGGGGGGAATACAATACTCTAATAAAAATTTTCACTGGACTTCGCAGCCCATCATTAAAGGTGAGAACCTCATGCTTTATGAAGCAAGCTCCTGAGCTCATTTCATAGGCTCCATTATGATGTGCCAGCTTGTCATCTTGCAGCAAGGGGTTATAGAGGTATTCCGGTAAAAAAAATTTTTTTTCAAATTAACTGATGCGAAAAGTTAGATTTGTAAATTATTTGTATATTAAAAATCTCAAGTCTTCTTGTACTTATCAGCTGCTGTATGCCCTGCTGGAAGTGGTGTATTCTTTCCAGTTTGACACAGTGCTCTTTGTCAACACCTCTGGCCATGACAGGAACTGTACAGCGCAGGGAACTTGCTACTGCTTTGGAAAGTTCTTGTCACAGACAGAGGTGGCAGAAGAGAGCAGTATGTCATACTGGAAATACTTGAGATTTTTAAATAGAAGTTACAAATCTGTATAATTTTCTGGCACTAGTTTATTTCAAAACAATTTTTTTCTCACTGGAGTACCCATTTAACTTCAACCTATTACAGCTGCTGGGAAATCAGTCATTTCTAGTACTGGTGAAATGTACTTAAAGTGACACTGTCACCCCCTATTTGCATTTTGACTGCTCTCCACAGGTGTAAAGGGTAAATGTTACAGCTTTCATTACTTATTTTATATCGCCCCTCATGGTACTTCTGGTAAAAAGTCGTTTTTATCACATGTGGATTGGTATATGTGGGCGGGGCCTCGCAACTTATGTGCCACATCGCTCCGCCCCTAGCGCCACTTAGCCCTGCCCCCATCTGTGACGTCATCGTCACATAGGCCCCGCCCCCTCGGCAGCCATTGGTGTGTGACAATCTAGGGGTGGGGCCTAGAGCTTTAGGCTGGCCCTTCCAATGGCTGCTGAGGGGACGGGGCCTATGCGGCGATGACGTCACAGATGGGGTGGGGCTAAATGGCGCTAGGGGCGGAGCAATGTGGCACATAAGCCGCGAGGCCCCGCCCACACATACCAATCCACAGGTGATAAAAACAACTTTTTACCAGAACAAGCACCATGAGGTGTGATATAAAATAAGTAATGAAAGCTGTAATATTTACCCTTTACACCTGTGGAGAGCAGTCAAAATGCAAAAAGGGGGTGACAGTGTCACTTTAAGGGTAAATTCACACGGGCGGATCCGCAGCGGATTTAACGCTTCGAATTCGCAGCTAAATCAGCAGCGGATCAATCCCCTGTGAATTCCAATGCTACATACTCACAGCGGGATTGTCATCCTGCTGCCAGTATGTAAGTGCCGGCCGCATTAACCCCAGACGCCCGGGATGATACATTACCACGATACGGCACCACAATCAGGCGGCATCTGAGGCTCCCGGCTCCCAGGAGGTCCCGCACAACCAATCAGTGCATGGCCCCGCCACAGTCACTGGTTGGCTGCGAGGGACCGCTGGGAGCCTCAGACGCGGCAGGATCGTGGTGCCGGTAATGTATCATCCCGGGCGGCTGGGGTGAATGCGGCCGGCACTTACATACTGGCAGCGGGATGACAATCCCGCTGCGAGTATTTAATTGCATTGGAATTCACAGGGGATCGATCCACTGCCGATTTAGCTGCAAATTCGTAGTGTTAAATCTGCTGCGGATCCTCCCGTGTGAATTTACCCTACAGGGGTTATGGTATAGTTCAATAAGGTTTGGTAAGCCATAACGCAACCACCTGCCAGGACTGCAGGTGGTTTGGACTTGGGAAAATGTTCAGCTTGTGAGCATATTGTAATACCATGTACCGAAGAAATAAAAGACGTTTGCATTGCTAATGCTGTGAGTATTACTGTCTCTGTCATAGGAGACTATACATAAGAAAGTGTAAGGTAGCAAGATTAAGGTACTGGTATATTTGCATTATTCCTTACCACACCTTATTGAACTGTGTGTATTTGCTTGGATTTTATGGGGATTCAAGTGTTAAGTTAATTTTCCATTGCGGCCCTAAGTCTATTGTTTAAGTCGCTGTGTCCATTGAGTTTTTGGACAATGCCACACTTGTCATCAGTTTGTGTATTGTATTGCAGCTCAATTGCTTTAGGCTATGTTCACACTCCGTAAAAGTACGGCCATTGGTGCCATCGGCATGGGATCCCGGCCGGGGCGTATACACATCGTAAGCGCTCCGGATGCGATCCCGCACGGGACCGTAAATAACTGACATGTAAGTTTACTGTCACTGTCAGTTTACTGTCCTGTCACTGTGCTATGGGAGGTTCTGATGCGGGCGCGCGCTAATGCGCCCGCATCAGAACCCTGCGGCCGAAAGATCATCCGGCCGGTACTTAAGTACCGGCCGGGATCATCCGGGCAGAGACCGGCCGTTCCGCAACCTGGCTGGGTCAAGGAACGGCCGGTCTATATACATAGTGTGAACATAGCCTAAAAGTGAATCAAAGCAATTGTCCACTCTTTTTAATTCCATTGCAGGTAGGGGGCAGGCTTTCAACCCTTAGTGTTTCAAATGACAGAACTTTTGTAAAACTTTGAGCATCCAAGATCCACATCCAAGATTTGCCGTTTTTCCCCCTACTGCATATGAAACAGTAGAGAAGTCACAGGGTTTCAGCTCTATGTGACAGACAGACAGCACCAAATCAACATAAGAACCATTGACAGCACTACAGTCCTTCCGTGGCCCTCAGTCTAGAGAATATTGGGTGAGGAAAAGAATTCAGGGAAATGGTTTAGTGTAGGGTCCTCGATTAGGAGCTAAAAAGCTTGGTCTAGCCACCACTTCACAGATTCCCCCCCCCCTCCCCCCAACTGCTCCTAGACAGTAACCACTGCTCTACCACTACTCATTTGTCAGCAAAGCATTAACCAGCCACTCCCACTTGCCCAGTTTACAATGGCAATATTGCTCTTTACAGCTGCTTTTTGAACAGCTCACTGGCACCCTTTAAGCTCTGGTGAAGCTGCTGGAACTTAGTGGGTTATAAGGTCACATCTGTACTTTGCATTCCCTTCAGAAGACCACAACTATGCCCCCATTTCTTTCCCAGTAGATGTTGCCAATAATCCCTGCACCATAGGGCGACTATTGGCAAAGAGATGGGGGTGTGGTTGTGGCAGTCGCGGGTTAAATGTACCCTGGGCCCCGGGCTGTCCACCCAACCTGTCAGGAGAGAAGGGTGCTGATCTTATAGGGGAGGTCGCAGGGTCTCAGCAGCACAGAGGATGTCAGGAGAGGAGGGTGCTGATCTTATAGGGGAGGTCACAGCAGCACAGAGGATGTCAGCTGGCCCCCTCTATAGCTGGCCCCCTCTTATAGATGGTCCCCCTCTTCTCCCCTTATAGATGGCCCCCTCATAGATGGTTCCCCTCTTCCCTCTCCCCCCCTTATAGATGGTCCCCCTCTTCCCCCCCTTATAGCTGGCCCCCTCATAGATGGTCCCCCTCTTCCCTCTCCCCCCTTATAGATGGTCCCCCTCTTCCCCCCTCATAGCTGGCCCCCTCATAGATGGTCCTCCTCTTCCCTCCCCCCCCTTATAGATGGTCCCCCTCTTCCCCCCTCATAGCTGGCCCCCTCATAGATGGTCCCCTTCTTCCCTCTCCCCCCCTTATGGATAGTCCCCCTCTTCCCCCCTCATAGCTGGCCCCCTCATAGATGTAAGTAAATATGAGGAAACAAGAAGCCAATGGAAAAACTGGCAATTTAATAATGTATACATGTTTATAAATATATATATATTTTTTTTTTGCATGTGTGCTATACTGAAAAGTGTCCACCAATATACCCCCTTGAAACATAACTATGAAAACACTTGAATAGGAGAGGGAAAGGAGGAAACTAGTGTCCCTTTAACTGTAACAAACTACAATTCCTATCATGCCTGGACAGCCAAAGCTGTATTGTGGTTAAGGAAGAGTGCATGACCTTATTGGTTCAGTCACATTTTATAAAACTTTCAAGCTCTTTGCCAACATAATTGCCATGAGACTGCCCTCAACTATTCCTCCTATGGTCAATAATCAGATGGGATTTGTAGGGTGGTAAAATAGGGTATGCATAGTGCTAGAAAATAGGGTAAACACACAAACATGCAAGTGCTTAGATGTAAGCGCAGAGGCAAGTACCTGCAAAATTTGTAAAACAAATTCCAAGACAGTCCAAGAAACCAACTGAGAAAATACATATGCTGCAGAAGTGCACAAGAACCTTCATAATAGAGAGGAAAACTTCCACATGGAAAATGGTTTATTTAAAAGAAAATCTGTGTGTTTCTATGTCCATTTCCTAATAAGTATCCCAATAATCGAAAATAACATCAAATAAGATGTTGTGTATGTCCACCTGCGGTAACAGAGCAAAATCTTTGTTTCTGCAACAACAGGCTGAACTCTTAGAAAGCACAAACAATTGCAACAATTGTATATCTATATGTTAGCCATATAACAGGATTAGCTATATGCGCTTTCCCATAAAATGCACTAAATCCCCTGCTCACCTGGCATCTGATGGTCACTTTGTGCATGCAAGCAGGTGATGTCTGAAGAAGTGACAACTAATTGACATCTAGTACTTTTGACAGGAAATATTATAACCTATACCACAGTTTCAGGATGGACCCCACCCAGGGGAAAGGCAGGGGTACGGGTAACTGCTTAAACCAACTGTAAGTTTTACTTTGTATATTAAATCATTATACAGTTTTACTGAGCTTGAGAATGTACACACTATTTGCATTTTTATGTTGATGTGTAATGAAGGATGTTGGATATACAATGGAGATATGTAAGTATTATAAATTGAATAAGAACAATAGCATAAATAAACAATAGTATTTCTTCACAATATGCACAAGTCTCTGATACCATGTAACAATAGATCAAAACTGAAAGGCTTTATCCACCATGTGCAAAATTAGATGTAAGCTCATCAATAGGAATAGTCCACAGCACCATGCATTGTGAAGCTCGGTAGACCAAGTCGCTCTGACTCCCGATGAATAGAATATAACAAACGAATATGTCCCCGGCTCAAATATGTTAAAACTTCTCACTTTATTAGAACCATTAAAAGTGATACATCGTCCAAACACCAATTGTTTGGGAGTGCAACTCCTTAATCATGGCATATGGCATAAACCACAGTTATTTCCATGTATACATATATAATAATGGTATCATAATTGCAAAATTCAGACACGTGCAAGTCTACTCACAGACTCCCCATCCCACCAGGCGATCATATCCCAGTAGGAAAGCTCTCAAAGTCCTCAGTACAATACTAGGAATAAGTAAAGAAATATAGTTACCATATTGCTATAGAAAAGGAACAAATGATTTACAATTGTTCACTGCATATCAATAAATATAGGCTAAATAATTCTTCAGATTCAGACCCAGAGGAACCCGGAAATTCAACTGGAGAATTCAGTAAGCTTCCCTAAGGTGCACCTGGTACATCCATTCACCCCATCTCCTCAGTCTATTTACCCCTTGCATATCTGTAAAGAAGAGAGATCACCGTCATGACAGTCCACAAAGTGTTTGGACGGATCTGACATTGATCGTTGAAGCACTAATCTGAGTATAGTGCACCCCACATATTGGAGGTTGCACTGTACGCATGTGGCTAAATAGAAAACATGAGAAGTCTCACCATTTTAATGTATGCATATAGGGAAGTAACTGTGGTTTATGTCATATACCATGGTTAAGGATCTGAGAGAAATTATCACTTTAATATCTGTGAGGGTTGTGCACCATTTGTGGGGAAATCCACAATATGTCTACCAATTCTAACAATCCAACATCTAACAATTAATCATTGGCAAAGACAGACAGACTCTTCATTGTTGCCTCAGTGTTTGCAGGGGAGTGCAATGAGGAACTTGAAACAATATAAGGTGAAAAAAAATGATCCTGCAAGGTCTACGCCTTAAAAAATTTCATAGCACACAGCATGATTGAATGATATAATGCTCTTAATGACTATTTTACTCGCCTAATGTCCATTATCATCTCACGTGAGGAGAAAAAATCGGAGGACTTAGAAACCAATATTACTGCATTAAATGTATTTATGGACCAATATGCTACTATAACTGAGTTTGAAGAGATTCAATCCAGGATTACTAAAGCTTTGGAAGAGATGGAAGATTTCATCATGAATGTTAAAAGGACTAAGTTTAACAGGGAACTTAAAGGGGTTGTCCAGCGAAAAAATGTTTTCTTTCAAATCAGCTGGTATCAGAAAGTTAAATAGATTTGTAATTTACTTCTATTTAAAAATCTCAAGTCTTCCCATACTTATAAGCTACTATATATCCTGCAGGAAGTGTTGTTTGTTTACATTCAGAAACAGTGCTCTCTACTGACATCTCTGGCGGAGTCAGGAACTGTCCTGAGCAGGAGAGGTTTTCTATGGGGACTTGCTGCTGCGCTGGACAGTTCCTGACTCCGCCAGAGATGTCAGTAGAGAGCACTGTTTCTGAATGTAAACAAACAACACTTCCTGCAGGATATATAGTAGCTTATAAGTATGGAAAGACTTGAGATTTTTAAATAGAAGTAAATGACAAATCTATTTAACTTTCTGAAACCAGTTGATTTGAAAGAAAATAAAAATTTCACTGGACAACCCCTTTAAGGATTCTGTGGGACACAGTTTACACTTGGCGTGATAGGTGTAATTAATGCAAGACACTGCCCCCTATCCTAAAAAATAACAACGGTATGAATGGGGTTAAGAGGAATATAACTTTTAGCACCACGGAAGGTGAAACGTCTGACACCCAGATGGAATTATCAGGCCCTGAGGAGTTCTATCGATCAACACTTTTGAGATCCCGCAAACAATACAAACCACATCACTGCCCCAAGACGAGGTCAGTGGAGGGGGATAACAATGGAGCTGCTTGCTTTACTGCACTACTATAAAAAAATGAGGACGCTGGCACAGGGCCGGGAGGAAACACAGGATCAAAAGCCAAGGGCAAACAAATGGCTAGAGGCCCTATTAAACAAAATCATTATCGGCCATATTTGGCCCACAATTGTCTTTAGTAATAGAAAACAACGATCAGCTGACATGTTGAAAGACCAACAATCTAGATAGCAGCGATATGCTGTCATTGAATCAATGATAGAAACAGATCACTGATCTCAGGGAGACCAGCCAAAAGATAACACTGCCTGCTGCTATTGAAAGCGCTCAATGCAATGAAATCCTAGGTGCATTGCCCCCGGGAAACATGAATATGCAAAAGAAGAGCCCGTGGAGCCTCATTAAAGAGTCTCAAAACACAGGACTAGCCAGATATCCCTCCTGGAAGGACCCAGCCAAGGGGCGGCTCCTGTAGGAAACCACGAAAACCACTATATTAAGTGGGCCTATAAGTCAATGTAATGACAAGGGCAAAACCAAGGCCAGGTATCCATCCACATACAGCTGTTTCAGGGTGTTGCCCCTCATCACTGTGGAGCAGGATTTTGGCTAGGTGGGAGCAATGCCTAGTAGAGCCATAAGAGAAACTGTTCGCTGATCTCAGGGAGACCAGCCAAACGATAACACTGCCGGCTGCTAGGGAAAGCGCTCAGTGCAGTGAAATCCTAGGTGCATTGCCCCCTGGCAAACATGAATATGCAAAAGAAGAGCCTGATGAGCCCTATTAAAGAGTCTCAAAACACAGGACTAGCCAGATATCCCTCTGCAAAGGACCCAGCCAAGTGGTGGCTTCTGTAGGGAAACCATCAAAACCACCATATTAAGTGGCCTTTACATTACATTGACTTATAGTTTTGGTGGTTTCCCTACAGGAGCCACCCCTTGGCTGGGTCCTTTCCGGAGGGATATCTGGCTAGTCCTGTGTTTTGAGGCTCCATGGGCTCTTCGATTGAATCAATGATGTCATCAGTAATGTAATTAATAATTTCATCATATTGATGATGTCATAAATGATGTCATCAGATTGAGGATATCTACGGATCAGTGATGTCATCGGACCTATGATGTCATCAGATGAATGATGTAATCAATAATGTAATTGATGATGTCATTGGATAGATTTTTTTCTATATATATATACATCTTGCTCCTCTTTGATACAGTAATCGAATTGATGATGTCATCATTTATGTCATTGATTATATCATCAGATTGATGATATAATCAATCATCATATCAATGATTCCATCAATTATGTCATTGGATTATTGATGCAACTGAAGACATCATCGATGTTGCCATCGGAACGATAATGTCTTCAGTGATGTCATTAATGATGGGAACATGTCATTGAACCCATCAATGATGCAATGATGGGATAATCGGATGTATGATGTCTTCAATGATGTAAACAGATCAATGATGTTATCAGATCAAAGATGCCATCTATGATATCATCATTTATGTCATCGATGATGCATTGATGACATCAATGCATTGATTATGTCAATGGATTGATAACATTGCTGATGGTGTCATTGATGATAAGTAGCAGTATGAGTATGGTGGTCAACAGCACCAATGGGCCCAATAGTGCCTTGTTAACGGATGCCCGCTGGTGAACCCACAATCCCTCAGGTGGGTTAAGGCAAAGTATCCTAGAGAAGATCCAACAGCATCCACAGGAAATCTTCAATGCTTTATTTTGCAGAACAGCTTACATAAAATACAAGTATTTTATGTAAGCTGCTCTGCAAAATAAAGCATTGAAGATTTCCTGTGGATGCTGTTGGATCTTCTCTAGGTGTCATTAATGATGTCATTGGATTGATTATATTGATGATATCATTGGATCGATTTTGTCATTTATGATGTCATCGGACCTATAAAGTCATCAGATGGATTATGTCTTCAATAATGTCAATGATGATGTCATCATATGATGATGCAAAGAAAGAGCCTGTGGAGCCTCATTTAGGAGTCTCGAAACACAGGACTAGCCAAATATCCCTCCGGGAAAGACCCAGCCAAGGGGTGGCTCCTGTAGAAAAACCACCAAAACCACCATATCAAGGCGCCCTATAAGTCAATGTAATGACAAGGGAAAAACCAAGGCCAGGTATCCAACCACAGACAGCTGTTTCGGGGTGTTGCCCCTCATCACTGTGGAGTGTGGTGATATTCTGTAGGTAATAAACTTTTAGTCTTTACAAGTTGTTAGCTGGTTGTCTTATGTTAGTATGATACATATGCATGTGCAATACAAGATTTGCCATGAGCTGCTAGATATCTTTTTTTATTACTGGATCTAGCTATCTCATATCTTTATATTACCATCTATCGCTCTTTATCTCTATCTCATATCTATTATTTATCTCCTATCTATCTATCTATCTATCTATCTATCTATCTATCTATCTATCTATCTATGTAGTGAATGAGAAAGCAGCACTATGCTGTTGGTACCTATGGATCTTGACTTTTCGAGTGCTGTGGACTATCTGCTGGATATATTACTGGAAGTTATTGATCATGACGAACAATGACTTCTAGAAAAATATCTGACAGATAGTCCAAAGCACTGGAAAAGTTTGTGCAACAACGCGTAGAATTAAATAACGAAACAAGGTGCAGCAAAACCAGATGCAACGTTTTAGCGTACAGTCTTTGCCATTTTTAAACATGAGGGTAATATGTGGTTCTAAAGACTGTGGGCACCTTTTAATAGGTTGTTGCAACGTTTAGTAAATTGTGGGAGAAGGTTTTTTTTTGAAAGTTTTGTAGTAATAAATAAGAAGTCCAGGCTTTAACCATTTGGCATGGAAGCCAACATCTGCGCCACTCCGGTGTCTGTAAAAGGAGAATCAAGATTCTCCTTGTCTTTCGCTGAGAGTGTAAGCAGAGAAATACTGTCTAGAAAGTGTTCAGTTAGGTGTGTACGTCAGGATGTGCAGAGAGATTATAGAGAGATTTGTAGAAGTTCAGGAATCCAGTGGTAATGCTGTCTATATCAGAAACATTGTCACCTTTGAAAGAAGCGATTTAATGTACAAAAGCGAGTTCTGATATTTTCCGAAAAAGAGAGGTCAAAGGTTTGGATCCTTTGTCACTGTGTGCATAGTATATGAAAACACTTCTTTGGTACACCTGAGCTTATTTAATGTTTAGTAAATCTTTAAGGTCTCTTCTAAGTCTCAACAAGTCTTCTTGAACCTTCACTGCTATAACTATCCTTACCAAGGTTCTCTAGCACTGAGGAGAGAATCTAGTTTAGTGTTATACTGTTTTTTTGAAGGGATCTATCAATGTTAATTGCACCATTGATAGGTATTTATGGGAAAGATGTAATCTAATCTATGGAAAAGGTTATGTAGTGTTGAGTAAAAAGTCAAGTCCCTATCTGAAGGATGCAATGTGCAACAGATGTATGTAGGCTGGAGGGAAGAAAGGGATTTTTTAAGTGCCGCCAAAGAGCTACATGACAGTGAGGAGTCTTGGCATGATGTATCCAATAGTGGGCCTATTGCTTCATTGAGATCGATTAATATGATCAGACCTTCAGCGATGGTTTATAGTCTTTCTAGGACATATACTGGAATAGCCATTTAATTTGCTGACAGTTGGGTGCGTATATGTTAGCTATGTAACCTGTGTAGCAGCAATTTTGCTCTTTATGAAGAGATATCTCCCCTCTGGATCAATGTTGGACACCAAGGGGGAGATTTATCAAACCTAGTGTAAAGTGAAACTGGCTCATTTGCCCCTAGCAACCAATCAGATTCCACCTTTCATTTTCCAAAGAGTCTGTGAGGAATGAAAAGTGGAATCTGATTGGTTGCTAGGGGCAACTGAGCCATTTTCACTTTACACCATGTTTGATCAATCTCCCCCAAAGTGTTTTGTTACTGTAATGCTAACACCTTTACAAGCAGGGTTTGTTCTATGAAACCAAGAAGTGAAGAAGGGGTGATTACATTTTGGAATGTGTGTTGATTTAAAGTGTGTTTTTTGGATTAAAACAATATCCTCTTTATCTTTAAAAGAAGTCCATAAGTGTTAAGCTATACCTGGAGAAGAAAAATATGCTCCAACAAGTGTGACCTTGTATTATTTAACATCACAGAGATTGAGTTCCTTCGAAAAACCTTTAGAGGATATAAACATTTTCTTATTAAAGTTGCAAGTGTTAACAGTACAAAAATGCCAGTAAGATAAACTTAATTAAACTAAAGTAAAATACTTTTGCTTAAGCACCACTCAGGTGTTAGCCTGGTGGAAGCGAGTGTTCGGGTGTGTGTATGAGTAGGGAGCCATCATGTTGGCCCCTTAAGCATCCTATTGTAATAAAATTATATAAGGTTTTCATCATTAAATTGAGTTGATATCAACTATGTAATCCGCTGAGTGCAGTTGGTATTCCTGTCTATCCGCTTGGGGGTTATCTTTCCTGTCTTCTTATGAACTTGGGAGGTTTGGGATATGCCAGCTGTTTCCCAAGGAGTTGGAGGGGAAGATTTTTTAAGTGTTTCAAAAGTTAGCATCAGACCCATAAGGGAGTAGATACAGCACAATAAGTGGAGGAAAAAGTGGAAAATGAGATTACACAATAACTGAATAGAGGACTGTATACAAATCCAAACTGTACTGTACTGCTTGCAGATTTAGTGGGTATTTTACTTTACAACCAGGGCTGAAAGGTGTTCGCTTGAGAAAATTGATCTCAAGCAAGTTTCCAATATTTTTAAAGGAAAATGCTGTCCAAGGTTCTGTAACCTAACCACTGTCCCAAACATGTTTACGGCTGTTAGATGCAGAATTTCTTACTTGAAGGAGTATTGTTGTTAGAGATGAGCAAATCTTGAGCACGCTTGGGTACATCCGAACCTCTGTTTGGGGAGTTGATGGATGGGATTATTATAATAATATAGTTATAGTAATTGGTTTGCAAAGTTTACATAATGTGGCTTTTTATAAAAACTATCAAATGTTAATTAAATTGACACATCACTTGCATTTGCTCCACTTTCAAGTCTTAGCTGTTTGCAATGTATATTTATTAATTAATTTCTGGTGTCATATACAGCTAAGACATCGGCTTTGCATCGCCACATATCAGAGCTACGTAATCACTATAGCCTATTATTGAGCTTCACATATATAGCATAAAGGCATTAAAGGGTACCAATCATATAAACAAACTTCTGACATGTCTTAGTAACACCTCTGCTCTTACTGGTAAAGTAGCAGTGTAAGGAATTATAATGAAGTCTAAGGATCTTCCAGCAATCGCATCTACCAGAAGTTCCATACCATTTAGTTGCAGTATTTTTTTTTTATGAAAAAACTGAATTATTTATAACTCTTTAATGCAGAAATGGGAATCAGCTCTTAGTCAGTTATTCTAGGGCTGATAATATACAAAAGATTAATACACATCAAAGATTAAGACAACATTTTCTCATCAAAAATGACTTATTTTTGTCCTCCAATTTTATCTTCAGAAACAGAAAATCAGATCAGGGACTTATCTCCTCATGCACGACTTTGTTCAAAACGGATAAATGCATATCTAACAGGATATAAATAGAAGAGCTGTGGCGGACAAAGAAAACAATCACATTGCCATTAATTTGTCTAAAAGCATGTAATATATTTTTATTTATTATGAACATTTTTGGAAAGTTTAGCAGAAAACATTGTAACAGGTGCCTAAGCTTGAAAATTGTAACTACCTAGTTACCATGCCTTATAAGCTACTGTGTGGCCCCTCTTAAAAAAGTTTGTGGGATGCACATTAATGCCTTCATTCTCCCATTACACTCCTTTGTGTACTATTAGTGATGGTGTATTATTCAGCTTTAGGGTAGCTTTATACGTACAGGATCCACAGTGGATTTGATGCAGATCCGCAGCAGATTTTACTAAATAACTGAACACAGCATCAAATCTGCTTCAGATCTGCTGCGGATCCTTTACATGTGATCGCACCCTAAACCCCTTAACAGCCACAATATATACACTACCGTTTAAAAGTTTGGGGTCACATTGAAATGTCCTTATTTTGTATAGAGGCCCATTTCCAGCAACTATCACTCCAGTGTTCTAATGGTACAATGTGTATGCTCATTGGCTCAGAAGGCTAATTGATGATTAGAAAACCCTTGTGCAATCATGTTCACACATCTGAAAACAGTCTAGCTGGTTACAGAAGCTACAAAACTGACCTTCCTTTGAGCAGATTGAGTTTCTGGAGCATCACATTTGTGGGGTCAATTAAAAGCTCAAAATGGCCAGAAAAAGCGAACTTTCATCTGAAATTCGACAGTCTATTCTTGTTCTTAGAAATAAAGGCTATTCCATGCGAGAAATTGCTAAGAAATTGAAGATTTCCTACAACGGTGTGTACTACTCCCTTCAGAGCACAAACAAACAGCACAAACAGGCTCCAACCAGAGTAGAAAAAGAAGTGGGAGGCCGCGTTGCACAACTAAGCAAGAAGATAAGCACATTAGAGTCTCTAGTTTGAGAAACAGACGCCTCACAGGTCCCCAACTGGCATCTTCATTAAATAGTACCCGCAAAACACCAGTGTCAACATCTACTGTGAAGAGGCGGCTGCCGGATTTTGGGCTTCATGGCAGAGTGGCAAAGAAAAAGCCATATCTGAGACTGGCCAATAAAAGAAAAAGATTAAGATGGGCAAAAGAACACAGACATTGGACAGAGGAAGACTGGAAAAAAGTGTTGTAGACGGATGTATCCAAGTTTGAGGTGTTTGGATCACAAAGAAGAACGTTTGTGAGACGCAGAACAAATGAAAAGATGCTGGAAGAATGCCTGACGCCATCTGTTAAGCATGGTGGAGGTAATGTGATGGTCTGGGGTTGCTTTGGTGCTGGTAAGGTGGGAGATTTGTACAGGGTAAAAGGGATTCTGAATAAGGAAGGCTATCACTCAATTGTGCAACGCCATGCCATACCAAGTAGACAGCGCTTGGATGGAGCCAATTTCATCCTACAACAGGACAATGACCCTAAATACACCTCCAAATTGTGCAAGAACTATTTACAGCAGAAGCAGGCAGCTGGTATTCTATTGGTAATGGAGTGGCCAGCGCAGTCACCAGATCTGAACCCATTGAGCTGTTGTGGGATCAGCTTGACCGTATGGTACGCCAGAAGTGCCCATCCAACCAATCCAACTTGTGGGAGCTGCTTCTAGAAGCGTGGGGTGCAATTTTTCCAGCTTACCTCAACAGATTAATAGCTAGAATGCCAAAGGTGTGCAATGCTCTAATTGCTGCAAAAGGTGGATTCTTTGACGAAAACAAAGTTTGATGTAAAAACAATGTTATTTCAAATACAAATCATTATTTCTAACCTTGTCAATGTCTTGACTCTATTTTCTATTCATTTCACAACATATGGTGGTGAATAAGTGTGACTTTTCATGGAAAAGACAAAATTGTTTGGGTGACCCCAAACTTTTGAACGGTAGTGTATGTATGCTTAGGTATTCATAAACATGTGCTGAATATGTACAGGCATAGGAATTATTGATTTATTGATTTATTTATTTTACCCTTTGCTGCTGGGGGGGGGGGGGTCTGCGTGGAAATAGGTGGTTGTTTTTCAAGGGGTCTCCTTATATCATTGTATGATGTCTTTATTTGGAAGCTATTGACTGGGAACTTGGAAGCTATCGTCTGAGTTTTATTGTAAAAGTTTGTATTTTGAAAAATAAGTTAATATTATTATAAAAAGGAAAAATAAAATAATGCTGCAGTTCTGCAATGAAAAAAAGTATAAAAATGGCTTGGATATTAAGGCCCTAAAAAGGCCAGTCACTAAGGGGTTAAAGTGTACCTGTCGTTATAACTTTCAAAAACTTTTAACTGTAGATGTAATATAAAGGAAGTTTGCAATTTACATTCAATAAAGTTATCGTGGAAAACACGGCACTTCCTAAGTTTTGACTCTTTTTTTTTTCCCCAAAGAGTCTAAACACAGGAAGTCCCATGTTTCCCAGGTCATCTAAGCGCATGGGCACATTGATCATCATATGACACTATCAGGGGTGGTCTTGGCATTTCTGGGGCCCCAAGCGAAGTTTATGTCTGGGGCTCCCCCTCGACACACAGTCCAAAACAATAGACCGCTGTGTGTTGCCCCCAGTAGTATATACCCCTTGTGCGCTACCGCCAGTAATATATACTCCTTGTGTGCTGCCCCCAATAGTATATACCCCTTGTGTCCTGCCCCCAGTAGTATATACCCCTTGTTTGCTTCCCCCAGTAGTATATAGACCCCTGTGTGTTCCCCCAGTTATATATAGCCCCCGTGTGCTCCCCAGAAGTATATAGACCTCCTGTGTGCTGCCCCAGTTGTATATAGACCCACTGTGTGCTGCCCCAGTTGTATATACCCCCTGTGTGCTCCCCCACTAGTATATAGGTCCCCTGTGTGCTCCCTCAGGGGTATTTAGCCCCCTGTGTGCTCCCCCACTTGGATATAGACCTCCTGTGTGCTCCCCCACTTGGATATAGACCCCTATGTGCTCCTCCAGTAGTATATAAACCCCTGTGTGGTTCCCCCAGTAGTATATAGACCCCCTGTGTGCCCCACCAGTATTATATAGACCCCTTGTGTGCTGCCCAGTAGTATACAGACCCCTGTGTGCTCCCCCAGTTATATATAGACCACATGTGTGCCTCACAAGTAGTATATAGACCCCAGTGTTCCCCACCAGTAGTATATAGACCCCTGTGTGCTCTTCCAGTAGTATATAGCGCCCCTTTGTGCTCCCCCACTTGGATATAGACCTCCTGTGTGCTCTCCAAGTTGTATATAGACCCCATTCTGCTGCCCCAAGTAGTATATAGACCCCCTGTGTGCTGCCCCCAGTAGTATATAGACCCCTCTGTGAAGCCCCAGTAGTCTATAGCCCCCCTGTGTGTTCCCCCTGTTATATAGCCCCTCTGTGTGCTCCCCCCATTTATATAGATCCCCGATGTGCGCTCCCCCAGTTAAACAGACCCCTGTGTGCTCCCCCTCCCATATAGTATATAACACAATAAAACAAACACTTATACTCACCTGGGTCCGGGCGTCTCCTCTTCTCTTCACTCTTGTGGCCGCAGGAAGGGTTTTCCCTGCGATCACAAGAGGCCGCACTCCCCTTGTCCTGGCGTCGATGCTTCAGTGATGTCACTGGAGCGCCGGCACCACAAGGACAAAGCTGCCACTTGTGACCGCAGGGAAAACCCTTCCTGCGGCCACAAGAGTGACTGACAGGAAGGGAGCCAATGTCTCCCGCCCTGTCAGTGCTGCTGCATGTAACTATGAGCGCTCATTACGAGTGCTCATAGTTACAGTTCAGATGGAAGCAGCAAGTGGGGCAGCGGCCCTGTCCAGCGGTCTTGAGCACAAGAGCGGGGCGTGGGGGCCCCCCTGGATGGTGGGGGCCCCAAGCGATCGCTTGGGGTGCTTGGTGCCAAAGACCGCCACTGGACACTATGCAATGGTTGGGACATCATGTGTTAAGTCTCTTCTTTTCCAGACAGCACAAGACTACAAATCTGCCTTCAGGAGACTGGACCTGGATTTCTGATCAGTTCAGCTTTGTTTTACAGCATGATAACAGCAACAAAAATATGTAAATTGCAAACTTGCTTTATTTCACATCTACTGTTGATTTCGATTTTGAAAGTTACAAAGACAGTATCACTTTAATCTCAGGAAAGGCAAGCAGATTTAAATAATCCGAGGTGATCAGCCACAGGGGGGACAAAAAAACAGCCAACATTAACCTGTCCCCCAACAATGCCATTAGCACCATTATGGAGAGCCCTGCAGTGTTAACAGTGAGACAAAGGGAGGGCTGTCACCTACACAGCTGGGCATAGAAGGTGGCCTCCCATTACACATAGTTCCTAATGCATTGCAGGTTTCCTTATTTATTTGACATTTGGAATGATCCTTAAATTAAAAATTCTAAATAATATACAACCTAATTGATTTCCATATAAAAAATATGATTGGCTATGTCATTGACCTGGGGTGTGACTACAGATTTTATCAATGGTGACAAGATCATAAAGGGGAAATAGAACAGCAAGCTGGTGAAGGCTTTGAGAGCAGCGGGAGATGGCACACGTTAAGATGATTCTAGTCCTCTTTTTAGCTTCTATCTTTATTTCAAGCTCATGTGCAGGTCAGTTTTTCTAGTATTCAGATGAAAACTGGTGTGCTGCATTTTTATATTGTACAATGGTGTAATTGCATTGCCTTCTATATTTTCTGCACACATTTGTAATGTCTGTATATTTGTCTTGTGATAAACAATAATGGGCTTCTATAACTTAAACAATATAAAATATTAGGTCTTTATGTCTTTTTCCCTAATGTTCTAATATTCAATACTGCTGGGCTATATTTTGATATACTAGATTTCACAGTAAATCTATAGACAGCGCCAAGAAATCCACATGACACATGACCAATTGTGTAGATTTTGGTGCAGATTTTTTTCATCTCCCTGTAGGAAACTAGCAGCATAGTAAAACAATTGTGGAAAAATGTGTTTCATAGAATGCTAAATTATAATGTCTTAATAACTTGCTTATCAATGAACGAGAACAAAATTTGGCCTTTATTACAGAAAAATTCCATCATGAAATTATTGGAGGGAATGAAGCCAAACCACATTCAAGACCTTATATGGTGTACTTAAAAATTGGTGAATTTTTTTGTGGTGGTTCTTTGATAGCCCCAGACTGGGTTATATCAGCGGCCCATTGCAATGGGTAAGTTAATCAAATGTGCTCCTTAAAGTTAGAGAGAACCAATCATCTTTTTAGTTTATTTTCACCCTTTGTCGTTAAATAAATTTGTAGTTTACACTGAGCAGGGCTATATTAAATACATTAGTGTATTCAAAAACAGAAAAAAGAATTACAAGAAAAAAATAAAATAAAAATAGATAGATTAAAGCTAAAGAGGGAATGCTCACACACCCTATAGTACAGTTTTATTCTACTATATAAATTAAGTTTTCATGTTAAACTGGCTATAGATATACATATAAATGTAGCAGTCTGGTGTGAGGGGATCTCAGGGAGGATAGAGGTTATGATAAATAACTGATGGTGAATCAATTTCTCCTGCTTTTGTGCAAATGGAACAAATAACAGGTAGAAATGATAGGCAAATAGCAGGACAACCCCTATAAAGGAGAAAGTCTGCAGGTGATGACCACAGAACATTTCTCTGTTCTCATCCCTTCTGGCAGTTTTTTTTGGTCACTTTAGCATTTTGTCATTGTTCTCACCCATAGAGGTAGCATGAAGAAGTGTCTACAACCCATAGAAGGTTCTCAGGTAGTGCAGCTCATCCAGGATGGCACAGCAATATGAGCTGTAGCAAGAAAGTAAGTTATGTCTGCCAGCACAGTGTCCAGAGCATGGAGCTGATACCAGGAGAAGGGCTGTCATCAGCAACCGACGTACCCGGGCAAGTGCCAGGGCCCAGTCCCTCCAGGGCTGTTTTCATTTCTCACTGGCTGGAGGTGAGGAACCTTCACCTCCCTGCCTGGCCAGCCAGCATCTCCTCAGTGCTGCAGATCAGTGCCATCAGCACTCCCTGCATCTTTCTGCTCTGGTCAGACCTGGTTAGAGGATGCCAGAGCAGCTCAGCTCTAGTGCCTGGAGATTGGTGAGTGTACAAGGGGAAGGGGGGGGGGAGGAGGCAGTGGTTTGTGACCCTCCAATGGTTTTATAACTACAACTCCAATCATGTGCTGTTAGCAGGACATGGTGGGAGTTGTATTTTGGCCACAGCTTAGGAGTCACTTATTGGGAAACAGTCATTTGTGGGAGTGTATATTTAGTGCACTGTTTTCTGACATATAACTTTACAGTTGCTGAAAATCTACAACTAGTTTGATAACAACTGAAGTGCCTAAGATGTTTGTCTGGCACAGGGGGCATCTATAAGGGGGCTACACAGAGGGGGGCCTACTGTTTTTACAGTTGCCACATGATTCGCTCTGCAAAAGGACCCCTGAGGCTCTGTCGCCCAAGGGCCCACAAAACCCTGAAGCTGGCCCTGACCAGGAGACAGGTCAGTACACCAGTAGATGTGGAGGGGGCTGTAGTAAGGCAAAAACCCAGAAGCAGGACCGCTACCTACCTCTTTGTGCAAGGAGGAGAAGTGCCAGAGCCCTGTAAAATGACCTTCAACAGGCCACAAATGTGCATGTGCAGTGGCGTAGCTATAGTGGTCGCCAGGGTCGCCATGGCGACCAGGCCCGACGCCTGTGGGGGCCCGCCGACTCCCCCTCCCCACCCCTTGTCACTCACAGTTTTCCCCAATCAGCTGCGATAGTAACAGGCGGGTTTTGAGAACAGCATTAATCAGGCTGCATATTAAAAAACTCACAGGCAGTGCAGCGGACACCCTCCCTCCCAGGCCCCCTGCTTTCTAAAGCAGATGCTGAGGGCCCTGACAGGCTCTTCCACTGACTGTGCAGCAGCAGGAAGCCCCGGCCGACCCTGTTACATGCTCCAGGAGGAGGAACAGGAACCATCTGCTGCTGCATATCTCATGCTGATCGGTGGGGAGAGGACAGGATACAGCATACAGGGGGTTACAGAGCAGTCCTGTCCCCTGCAGAA